>NC_141534.1:154250000-154427500 GCF_021556685.1 Rattus norvegicus
TCAGTCTCATCTAAGCTGGTTTGAAATCCATTATGAACCCCTGCTATCCTTGAATTGTGGTTATCCTTATAACTTCCTGAATTCTAGGATTACAGACATGAGCTATAAACTGGAGCCTTCACAATTTTTATGCTATTTTCTGGACATACTTCTGGCTTTTTCTGCTGTTCTGTCAGTCCACACTTGGACCAGTGAGGTGTCCCAGGAAAACAACAAAAACAAATACAAAAAACAAAACTGAAAAAAATAACAATAACAAAAATACTGAGCACCAAATCTAAGGTCCTAGCATCGTGGTCCAACTTTATGGTGGGAAGAGAAAAGTGACTGCCTCAATTGTCTTATGACTTCCATATTTGACCCATTGAATGTGATGTGCACCCACATATCATGTATACTGAACCCAAATATGAATGAATGAATAAATTAATGTATTAATGGTCTATGCTTATATTTTCATATACTGATACACTATGGAAAATGATAGACTAAATTTGTGTTTGATAGACAGCCTTTACTTTAAGAATATTTGGCAAGAGTGGTAACCTATATTCTTAGGGTTTAGAAGATGAAGGGTCAGGATAGTCCAACATTATATTTGACTGCAAATCAACTCTATTCCTGTCTGACTTACATATACATGAAACTATCTTAAACAACAACAAAAACAGAAAAGGTAAGAACATGCAATACTGAGGAATAAAATGTCAGCAGATTGAGAATCAACTATATAGTTGATTAAATTTTTATTTAGATTTTTGTGGGTTATTTTATTTATTTACATTTCAAATGTGATCTCCCTTCCTGGTTTCCTCTCCACACACCCCGTATCCTATTTTCCCTCCTCCCTGTGAGGGTGTTTCCCCCACCAACTCCTCCACCCTCTCCCACCTCAGCTCCCTAGCTTTCCCCCACACTGGGGCATCGAGCCTCCACAGGACCAATGGCTTCTCCTTTTATTGATGAGAGATAAGGCAATCTTCTGGTACATATACAGCTGGACCCATGTGTACTCTTTGTTTGTTGGTTTTGTTCCTGGAGGTTCTGGGCAGGAGGGTCTGGTTGATTGATATTGTTGTTCATCCTATGGGGTTGCAAACCACTTCAGCTCATTCAGTCCTTCTTCTAACTCCTCTAAAGGGATGCCCATGTTCAGTCTGATGGTTGGCTGCAAGCATCTGCATCTGTATTGGTCAGGCTCTGGAAGGAAGTGTCTCTAAGGAGACATCCATATCAGGCTCCTGTCAGCAAGTGCTTTTTGGCATCATCTATATTGTCTGGGTTTGGTGTCTGCAGATGGGATTTATCCCTAAGTGGGAAAGGAAGGCCTTTCCTTCAGTCTCTACTCCACTCTTTGCCCCAGCATTTGCTTTAGACAAGAGCAATTCTGGGTTAATATTTCTTGATGAGTGAGTGGCCGCATCCCTCAACCAGGGGCTATTCCTAACTTCTGGATATGGTCTCTCTAGTTTCTATCTCTCCTTCGTTGGCTGTTGGCTTTTTTAGCTAATGTCTTCTCCATGGGTCCTGGGAACCTATGGCTTTCCTGGACTCTAGGACTTTGTACTGGCTGCCCCTGGTTCTACGTGCCCCATTGCTACACACCTCTGTTCAATTACCTGACTCTCCGTACTTCTTATCCCATCTCCTCACACATCTGATTCTGTCTCCTATTCCATCCCCCCCCCCTCTCTCTCTCTCTCTCTCTCTCTCTCTCTCCCTCTCTTCCTCCCTCCCTCTCTCTCTCTCTCTCTCTCTCTCTCTCTCTCTCTCACAGCTCCTTCCCTCCCTCCACCTCCTCTGATTATTTTGGTCCCTCTTCTAAGTAGAACTGAAGCATCCATTCTTTGGTCTTCTTTGCCTAATATCCACTTATCAGTGAGTACATACTATGTGTGTTCTTTTGTGACTGGTTTACCTCACTCAGGATGATACTTTCTAGTTCCATTCATTTTGTGAATTTCATGAAGTCATTGATTTAATAGCTGAATAGTACTCCACTGTGTATATATACCACATTTTCTGTATTCATTCATTTGTAGAGGGACATCTGTGTTGTTTCCAGTTTCTGGCTATCATAAATAAGACTGCTATGCACGTAATAGAGGACATGTCCTTGTTATATGTTAGAGCATCTTTTGGGTATATGCCCAGGAGTGGTATAACTGAGTCCTCAGGTAGTACTATATCCTATTTTGTGAGGAACTTCCAGACTGATTTCCAGAGTGGTTGTACCAGCTTGCAATCCCAACAAAAATGGAAGAGTGTTCATCTTTTTCTACATCCTCTCCAGGATCTGTGGTTATGTGAGTTTTTGATCTTAGCCATTCTGACTGGGTTGAGGTGGATTCTCAGGGTTGTTTTGATTTACATTTCCCTGATGACTAAGGATGTTGAACATTTCTTTAGGTGCTTCTGAGCCACTTGATATTGCTCAGCTGTGAATTCTTTGTTTATCTCTGTACCCCACTTTCTAAAAGGGTTATTTGATTCTTTGGGGTCTAACTTTTTGAGTTCTTTGAAAATATTGGATATTAGCCCTCTATCACGTGTAGGATTGGTAAAGATCTTTTCCCAATCTGTTGGTTGCCATTTTGTCCTAATGACAGTGTCCTTCGCCTTACAGAAGTTTGCAATTTTATGAAGTCTCATTCATCAATTCTTGATCTTAAAGCATAAGCCATTGTGTTCTGTTCAGGAAATTTTCCCCCATTGCCCATGTGTTTGGGGCTCTTCCCCACTTTTTCTTCTATTAATTTGAGTGTATCTGGTTTTATATGGAGGTCCTTGATTCACTTGGACTTGAGCGTTGTACAGGGTGAAAAGAATGGATTAATTTGCATTCTTGTACATGCTGACCACCAGTTGAACCAGCACCATTTGTTGATAATATTATCTTTTTTTACACTGGATAGTTTTAACTTCTTTGTCAAAGATCAAGTAACCATAGATATGTGGATTTAATTCTGGGTCTTCAATTTTATTGCAATGATTTACCTGTCTTTCTCTGTACCAACACCATGTGGTGAGTAGAATTTATAAACTCAATTCACTGACAATGGCACTAATTAGATGAGATAATCTACTGCCTAATTACTATTAGGCAAGGTTGTCATAGTTATTAGTTTTTGAGATGGGTATTACTATTTTCAACTTGGAGATGATGTGACAAAAATTATTGTTTACTTAAGACCATAAATGAGTTAAGTTGAATCTGTAATGTTAAGTGTTCTTGCTCTTTAGGGTATTCTGGCCAACCATTAAGGCTATACTCACCGCTCCTGGGTTTAAGTGTCTCCTTCCCCTTTCCCACTCTTCATCCCATGCTCAGTCAAGCTCTTTATTTTTTCTAAGGAAGTGGAGCAACATCTCTGATTGGTATCTTTGAGTTCAATCAATACTTAGCCTTTGTCTATAGGAAATGGTATTTTTCTTTGGAATACGAGTTCTTCTGTTGTCCAGAGTCTTACGTGAGCAGTTTATCCAGGTAAGCCTAAGCATGTAAGACATTCGAGTTCACTTGGTTAGGATAGTCCACCTAGTTCTGGGACTTGGGATCAGTCTGATCAAAGCCCCTAACATTATTGTGGCATTTAACCTTCACATTATATTGTCCAAACTTGTAATGGGACTCTAAAGAAAGTAGCAAATTTGGTGCCTACACATAACTCCACATCTTTACAAACACTTTTCCAAACTGGAAATCACTTTTCCTTGCAAACATATCCTTTCAAAACTATGTTTTCAAACTAATATTTATGGAATCTGACTTATATTAGTGGCATATACTGTGTTCCTATCTATACGAAAGTACAGAATTCCAATCCTGGTTCTCAGCTACTTACCAATGTACTCACACCAAACTTAGTGGTTTGCAACCAGAAAATCCTCACAATATGCTTGTCGAATTGAACAGCAATTTTTATTATATTTTTCTTAATGCTGTGTGTGTTCAAAAGAATAGGAAATCAAAACTCTGTTTTTTCTGGAACAGACAAACCAGTGAAGTGACTAAGTCCCAGTGGAGAAGCTGTACATTCTCTGGCCTTCTGACAATGAGCCAGTTAACTGATCCCAATGGGAGAATTACTTGTTTGATTTCTCCACCCATTCACTCTGATAATTCATCCTCAGCTGGCCCCTAGTTTGTGGACATCCTAGAGGGTTGCCCTGAATTGAGGAGAAGAGAATTTGAGTCTTAGCAGTTTTTAAAATCATTTTTGAAGTTGAGGTATTTTCTGAAGTAGCTGGGAGTTAAATTCCACTAAGTTTATTTTAGGCAAGTGGAAAGTTTTCATTTTTAATTGAAAATAGAATATGGTTTCACATTTTCTAATTTTATTCCAAATGATTATGGGCATAACACTGTCTCTAAAGCAATGAACATAACAATTAATATTTTCAAGATTATATTTATTGTTATTTTATGTGCATTGTTTTATCTGCATGTATGTCTCTGTGAGGGTGCCAAATCCACTGGAACTGTAGTTAAAGACAGCTATGAGCTGCCATGTGGTGCTGGAAATTGACCCTGGGTCCTCTGGGAGAGCAGCCAGTGCTCTTAACCCCTAACACATCTCTCCAGTCCCAACAACCTAATATAATTAGAGCTTGATTTTATTGTTGAAGAACTGACTAACATACAAATGAACTCACAGAGACTGTGACAAGACCTGTGCAAACTTTGTGTTGGAAAATTTGCCAGCATGTCTGCCAGCATATAACATATATGCAGTGTCCTCAAAAGCCAGAAAAACATGTGGCACATCGTCTCATTCTAGCTTCAGCTCCATGATCTCCTCCAAAATTGTGTTATACAGTTTATTTTGTTTTTCTTCGGGACAAATTAATATCTAAATTTATTAGATCTGACAGTCTATATTTTTTTCTAGCCAGTTCTTCTGAATAAAGTCACATGAAGATTAATACTCTTTTATCTCCAATCTTTTTTATATTTCCAATACATAAATGTATCTGTGGTACATGATAGTGTTTATCAAATGGTTCAAGTTGTGAAATGGCTTCACACTATTCAATGTTCACTTATCCAAAGTAGATATTTAATCTTATACAGAAGAAGAAAGAGTTCCCTTTAAATTGTTAACTACCAATTAATTTAGACAATAATTGCCCTACATATGTGTGGTGGTTTGAATACGAATGCTAATTCTAGGCTCCTATGTTTGAATATTTGGTTCCCAATTGGTAGAACTGTTTAAGAAAGATTAGGAGCTGTGGTCTTGCTGAGTAGTTATGCCACTGTGAGGGGACTTAAAAGGATGTCTATTTTTTCCCAATGTATTTCCTTCCGCCTTGTGCTTGCAGATAAGATGCAAGCTATTATTCTTGCCATGTCTTTGCTCTTCTCTCATGGACTCTAACACTGTATTAAGTTAATGCCCAATCAAATGCTTTCTTTTATAAATCTTCTTGGTCATGATGTTTTATAATAGCAGTAGAAAATTAATTTTAAGAAGATCTTTGTATTAGGGTGTTTGAAAGTACTGCTATCAGACAGATTCATTTGATAATTTCATGCAGATATTATTAATTACTTGTAGGAAATCACTATTATACATATAGAGAGTAGAAGAATAATGTAAATAAATAATTTAATATGCTCAAGATAAAAAGCAAATTACAGAAAGTGACTATGTGGCTTCATGATGTGCTATTAGGTGCCATTTTCCCAAGTGGAATGATTTCTTACTGAAGAAACAGAGTACAAGCTTAAAGATCTATTAAAAAATTTGGAATTCCCAAACTCTCATACCTCCCTCTAAGAGAGTGACAATACCATTAATGAGCCACAGTGTGAAATTAATGTACTGCCTTCTGGGGACAATAATCCCAGGAGAGTTGCCAGTGGTGTACTTTAACTGTATTTGTCAGCTGTTGTTACAAAGAAAAGTTCTTTGAAGTCAGGATGGAAACCACTAATAACAGGAACTCTGATATACGCTAGGAAGTAAATATTTTGGTTCTATTTGAGTTATGGAATTTAATTGCTTAAGATAATATAATTAACATTGAAAACATCTGCTGAAAATCAGTTGCCAAAAAAAAATCTGCACATTTACAATATGATTTCAATAGCAGTAGGCTACTGAGTATCTATAGTATAAAGCATTGTGTTAAGTCAAAGGAATAAAATGGCACTGAAAGGGAGAAGAGAAAAAGGAGGAGAAAGAGATAAAGGGAGAAAGTTTGGAAGAAAAAGAGATAAGGACAAAGGGAGAGAGAAAATGAGGAAGAGAAAGAAAATGACAGAGAAACCAGGTTATAATTTTCTTTCTAGTCACTGTGACAAAGAACTTGAGGAAGAATTTATTCTGTCTTATAATTTGAGGGACTACAGTCCACAATGGTAGAAAAAGCATGTGTGGAAGACTTCACCCACATGGATTGTGAGACAAGTGGTTGCAATGTGTAAGAGAGTTGGAATACAGAGAGAGAGACACACAGAGAGAGAGAGAGAGAGAGAGAGAGAGAGAGAGAGAGAGAGAGAGAGAGAGAGAGAAAGAAAGAGAGAGAGAGAGACAGAGAGAGGGAGAGAGACAGAGACAGAGAGAGAGGGGCGTGGGGGGGAGGGACACCAGGTTGTAAAATTTCAAAGCCCAGTTCCCAGTAACCCACTTCTTTAAGATATATCCCCATCTCCTGACAGTTCCACAACCTCTCAAAGCATAGCTGCCAGATGGGGTTCAAGTTCTGAAACCATAACAACAGTGAAAGGAAGCATGGGAGTTGGAAAGATGGGGAGGAGGATAAATTGCAAAAATCCCTAATCCTTACAAATGACAATGGTAGTGTATACTGGTAAACAAAGGATGAACATCTGACTGATTATGTTTGAAGTGACCTATGATAAAAGACCCACAAGCCAAGCATCACAGAAAGATGTCATGAATTAATTATTGGCAGAGGAAAAAGTTGCTAAGCATCAGGATTCATTTGATTCCAGAACATATGCTTTAAATAGAAATAAGTCTCAAATCAGAGATGAAGCAAAGAAAAAAAACCCAAAAGGAGTGGATAAATATGTATCATAATGCTAATTATTATGCTAATCAATGTGTTAATTATTTAATTAACATTGTGGTGATGATTATCATACAGCACAGTAACACTCTGTCCTATGTATAACTGATATACACAGTTACAACCAATATCATATTTCAGTATCATGCAGATTGGCATTTAAATTTTTGAATGAGAAAATAAGTATTTGTATTGATTTATTTCTCTCTAAGGGTATATTCTTTCTGAATTTGAGTTGCATTTTTCTTTTTTTTTTTGTTGTTGTATAACTCCATTTATGGAAAATTATATATTTTTTTCTTTTTTTTCTTTTTTTTTCTTTTTTTTTTTAATAACTTGAGTATTTCTTATATACATTTCGAGTGTTATTCCCTTTCCCGGTTTCCGGGCAAACATCCCCCTCCCCCCTCCCCTTCCTTATGGGTGTTCCCCTCCCAACCCTCCCCCCATTGCCGCCCTCCCCCCATAGACTAGTTCACTGGGGGTTCAGCCTTAGCAGGACCCAGGGCTTCCCCTTCCACTGGTGCTCTTACTAGGATATTCATTGCTACCTATGGGGTCAGAGTCCAGGGTCAGTCCATGTATAGTCTTTAGGTAGTGGCTTAGTCCCTGGAAGCTCTGCTTGCTTGGCATTGTTGTACATATGGGGTCTCGAGCCCCTTCAAGCTCTTCCAGTTCTTTCTCTGATTCCTTCAACAGGGGTCCTATTCTCAGCTTAGTGGTTTGCTGCTGGCATTCGCCTCTGTATTTGCTGTATTCTGGCTGTGTCTCTCAGGAGCGATCTACATCCGGCTCCTGTCGGTCTGCACTTCTTTGCTTCATCCATCTTGTCTAATTGGGTGGCTGTATATGTATGGGCCACATGTGGGGCAGGCTCTGAATGGGTGTTCCTTCAGTCTCTGTTTTAATCTTTGCCTCTCCCTTCCCTGCCAAGGGTATTCTTTTTCCTCATTTAAAGAAGGAGTGAAGCATTCACATTTTGATCATCTGTCTTGAGTTTTGTTTGTTCTAGGGATCTAGGGTAATTCAAGCATTTGGGCTAATAGCCACTTATCAATGAGTGCATACCATGTATGTCTTTCTGTGATTGGGTTAGCTCACTCAGGATGATATTTTCCAGTTCCAACCATTTGCCTACGAATTTCATAAACTCGTTGTTTTTGATAGCTGAGTAATATTCCATTGTGTAGATGTACCACATTTTCTGTATCCATTCCTCTGTTGAAGGGCATCTGGGTTCTTTCCATTTTCTGGCTATTATAAATAAGGCTGCGATGAACATAGTGGAGCACGTGTCTCTTTTATATGTTGAGGCATCTTTTGGGTATATGCCCAAGAGAGGTATAGCTGGATCCTCAGGCAGTTCAATGTCCAATTTTCTGAGGAACCTCCAGACTGATTTCCAGAATGGTTTTACCAGTCTGCAATCCCACCAACAATGGAGGAGTGTTCCTCTTTCTCCACATCCTCGCCAGCATCTGCTGTCACCTGAGTTTTTGATCTTAGCCAATCGCACTGGTGTGAGGTGAAATCTCAGGGTTGTTTTGATTTGCATTTCCCTTATGACTAAAGATGTTGAACATTTCTTTAGGTGTTTCTCCGCCATTCGGCATTCCTCAGCTGTGAATTCTTTGTTTAGCTCTGAACCCCATTTTTTAATAGGGTTATTTGTTTCCCTGCGGTCTAACTTCTTGAGTTCTTTGTATATTTTGGATATAAGGCCTCTATCTGTTGTAGGATTGGTAAAGATCTTTTCCCAATCTGTTGGTTGCCGTTTTGTCCTAACCACAGTGTCCTTTGCCTTACAGAAGCTTTGCAGTTTTATGAGATCCCATTTGTCGATTCTTGATCTTAGAGCATAAGCCATTGGTGTTTTGTTCAGGAAATTTTTTCCAGTGCCCATGTGTTCCAGATGTTTCCCTAGTTTTTCTTCTATTAGTTTGAGTGTGTCTGGTTTGATGTGGAGGTCCTTGATCCACTTGGACTTAAGCTTTGTACAGGGTGATAAGCATGGATCGATCTGCATTCTTCTACATGTTGCCCTCCAGTTGAACCAGCACCATTTGCTGAAAATGCTATCTTTTTTCCATTGGATGGTTTTGGCTCCTTTGTCAAAAATCAAGTGACCATAGGTGTGTGGGTTCATTTCTGGGTCTTCAATTCTATTCCATTGGTCTATCTGTCTGTCTCTGTACCAATACCATGCAGTTTTTATCACTATTGCTCTGTAATACTGCTTGAGTTCAGGGATAGTGATTCCCCCTGAAGTCCTTTTATTGTTGAGGATAGCTTTAGCTATCCTGGGTTTTTTGTTATTTCAGATGAATTTGCAAATTGTTCTGTCTAACTCTTTGAAGAATTGGATTGGTATTTTGATGGGGATTGCATTGAATCTGTAGATTGCTTTTGGTAAAATGGCCATTTTTACTATATTAATCCTGCCAATCCATGAGCATGGGAGATCTTTCCATCTTCTGAGGTCTTCTTCAATTTCTTTCCTCAGTGTCTTGAAGTTCTTATTGTACAGATCTTTTACTTGCTTGGTTAAAGTCACACCGAGGTACTTTATATTATTTGGGTCTATTATGAAGGGTGTCGTTTCCCTAATTTCTTTCTCGGCTTGTTTCTCTTTTGTATAGAGGAAGGCAACTGATTTATTTGAGTTAATTTTATACCCAGCCACTTTGCTGAAGTTGTTTATCAGCTTTAGTAGTTCTCTGGTGGAACTTTTGGGATCACTTAAATATACTATCATGTCATCTGCAAATAGTGATATTTTGACCTCTTCTTTTCCGATCTGTATCCCCTTGATCTCCTTTTGTTGTCTGATTGCTCTGGCTAGAACTTCAAGAACTATATTGAATAAGTAGGGAGAGAGTGGGCAGCCTTGTCTAGTCCCTGACTTCAGTGGGATTGCTTCAAGTTTCTCTCCATTTAGTTTAATGTTAGCAACTGGTTTGCTGTATATGGCTTTTACTATGTTTAGGTATGGGCCTTGAATTCCTATTCTTTCCAGGACTTTTATCATGAAGGGGTGTTGAATTTTGTCAAATGCTTTCTCAGCATCTAATGAAATGATCATGTGGTTCTGTTCTTTCAGTTTGTTTATATAATGGATCACGTTGATGGTTTTCCGTATATTAAACCATCCCTGCATGCCTGGGATGAAGCCTACTTGATCATGGTGGATGATTGTTTTGATGTGCTCTTGGATTCGGTTTGCCAGAATTTTATTGAGTATTTTTGCGTCGATATTCATAAGGGAAATTGGTCTGAAGTTCTCTTTCTTTGTTGTGTCTTTGTGTGGTTTAGGTATAAGAGTAATTGTGGCTTCGTAGAAGGAATTCGGTAGGGCTCCATCTGTTTCAATTTTGTGGAATAGTTTGGATTATATTGGTATGAGGTCTTCTATGAAGGTTTGATAGAATTCTGCACTAAACCCGTCTGGACCTGGGCTCTTTTTGGTTGGGAGACCTTTAATGACTGCTTCTATTTCCTTAGGAGTTATGGGGTTGTTTAACTGGATTATCTGTTCCTGATTTAACTTCGATACTTGGTATCTGTCTAGGAAATTGTCCATTTCCTGAAGATTTTCAAATTTTGTTGAATATAGGTTTTTATAGTAAGATCTGATGATTTTTTGAATTTCCTCTGAATCTGTAGTTATGTCTCCCTTTTCATTTCTGATTTTGTTAATTTGGACGCACTCTCTGTGTCCTCTCGTTAGTCTGGCTAAGGGTTTATCTATCTTGTTGATTTTCTCAAAGAACCAACTTTTGGTTCTGTTGATTCTTTCTATGGTCCTTTTTGTTTCTACTTGGTTGATTTCAGCTCTGAGTTTGATTATTTCCTGCCTTCTACTCCTCCTGGGTGTATTTGCTTCTTTTTGTTCTAGAGCTTTTAGGTGTGCTGTCAAGCTGCTGACATATGCTCTTTCCTGTTTCTTTCTGCAGGCACTCAGCGCTATGAGTTTTCCTCTTAGCACAGCTTTCATTGTGTCCCATAAGTTTGAGTATGTTGTATCTTCATTTTCATTAAATTCTAAAAAGTTTTTAATTTCTTTCTTTATTTCTTCCTTGACCAGGTTATCATTGAGTAGAGCATTGTTCAATTTCCACGTATATGTGGGCATTCTTCCCTTATTGTTATTGAAGACCAGTTTTAGGCCGTGGTGGTCCGATAGCACGCATGGGATTATTTCTATCTTTCTGTACCTGTTGAGGCCCGTTTTTTGACCAATTATATGGTCAATTTTGGAGAAAGTTCCATGAGGAGCTGAGAAGAAGGTATATCCTTTTGCTTTAGGATAGAATGTTCTATAAATATCCGTTAAGTCCATTTGGCTCATGACTTCTCTTAGTCTGTCGAAATCACTGTTTAATATCTGTTTCCATGATCTGTCCATTGATGAGAGTGGGGTGTTGAAATCTCCCACTATTATTGTGTGAGGTGCAATGTGTGTTTTGAGCTTTAGTAAGGTTTCTTTTACGTATGTAGGTGCCCTTGTATTTGGGGCATAGATATTTAGGATTGAGAGTTCATCTTGGTGGATTTTTCCTTTGATGAATATGAAGTGTCCTTCCTTATCTTTTTTGATGACTTTTAGTTGGAAATTGATTTTATTTGATATTAGAATGGCTACTCCAGCTTGCTTCTTCTGACCATTTGCTTGGAAAGTTGTTTTCCAGCCTTTCACTCTGAGGTAGTGTCTGTCTTTGTCTCTGAGGTGTGTTTCCTGTAGGCAGCAGAATGCAGGGTCCTCGTTGCGTATCCAGTTGGTTAATCTATGTCTTTTTATTGGGGAGTTGAGGCCATTCATATTGAGAGATATTAAGGAATAGTGATTATTGTTTCCCTTTATATTCATATTTGGATGTGAGGTTATGTTTGTGTGCTTTCATTCTCTTTGTTTTGTTGCCAAGACGATTAGTTTCTTGCTTCTTCTAGGGTATAGCTTGCCTCCTTATGTTGGGCTTTACCATTTATTATCCTTTGTAGTGCTGGATTTGTGGAAAGATATTGTGTAAATTTGGTTTTGTCATGGAATATCTTGGTTTCTCCATCAATGTTAATTGAGAGTTTTGCTGGATACAGTAACCTGGGCTGGCATTTGTGTTCTCTTAGGGTCTGTATGACATCAGTCCAGGATCTTCTGGCCTTCATAGTTTCTGGCGAGAAGTCTGGTGTGATTCTGATAGGTCTCCCTTTATACGTTACTTGACCTTTTTTCCCTTACTGCTTTTAATATTCTTTCTTTATTTTGTGCGTTTGGTGTTTTGACTATTATGTGACGGGAGGTTTTTCTTTTCTGGTCCAATCTATTTGGAGTTCTGTAGGCTTCTTGTATGTCTATGGGTATCTCTTTTTTTAGGTTAGGGAAGTTTTCTTCTATGATTTTGTTGAAGATATTTACTGGTCCTTTGAGCTGGGAGTCTTCACTCTCTTCTATACCTATTATCCTTAGGTTTGATCTTCTCATTGAGTCCTGGATTTCCTGTATGTTTTGGACCAGTAGCTTTTTCCGCTTTACATTATCTTTGACAGTTGAGTCAATGATTTCTATGGAATCTTCTGCTCCTGAGATTCTCTCTTCCATCTCTTGTATTCTGTTGGTGAAGCTTGTATCTACAGCTCCTTGTCTCTTCTTTTGGTTTTCTATATCCAGGGTTGTTTCCATGTGTTCTTTCTTGATTGTTTCTATTTCCATTTTTAATTCCGTCAACTGTTTGATTGTGTTTTCCTGGAATTCTTTCAGGGATTTTTGCGATTCCTCTCTGTAGGCTTCTACTTGTTTATTAATGTTTTCCTGTGTTTCCCTAAGTGTGTTCATGTCTTTCTTGAATTCCTCCAGCATCATGATCAAATATGATTTTGAAACTAGATCTTGCTTTTCTGGTGTGTTTGGATATTCCATGTTTGTTTTGGTGGGAGAATTGGGCTCCGATGATGGCATGTAGTCTTGGTTTCTGTTGCTTGGGTTCCTGTGCTTGCCTCTCGCCATCAGATTATCTCTAGTGTTACTTTGTTCTGCTATTTCTGACAGTGGCTAGACTGTCCTATAAGCCTGTGTGTCAGGAGTGTTGTAGACCTGTTTTCCTCTCTTTCAGTCAGTTATGGGGACAGAGTGTTCTGCTTTTGGGCGTGTAGTTTTTCCTCTCTACAGGTCTTCAGCTGTTCCTGTGGGCCTGTGTCTTGAGTTCACCAGGCAGCTTTCTTGCAGCAGAAAATTTGGTCTTACCTGTGGTCCCGAGGCTCAAGTTCGCTCGTGGGCTGCTGCCCACGGGCTCTCTGCAGCGGCAGCAACCAGGAAGACCTGTGCCGCCCCTTCCGGGAGCTTCAGTGCACCAGGGTTCCAGATGGTCTTTGGCTTTTTCCTCTGGCATCCGAGATGTGTGTGCAGGGAGCAGTCTCTTCTGGTTTCCCAGGCTTGTTTGCCTCTCTGAAGGTTTAGCTCTCCCTCCCAAGGGATTTGGGTGCAGAGAACTGTTTATCTGGTCTGTTTCTTTCAGGTTCCGGAGGTGTCTCAGGCAGGTGTCCTGCCGCTCCTGGGCCCTCCCCCACGGGAGCCCAGAGGCCTTATACAGTTTCCTCTTGGGCCAGGGATGTGGGCAGGGGTGAGCAGTGTTGGTGGTCTCTTCCGCTCTGCAGCCTCAGGAGTGCCCACCTGACCAGGCGGTTGGGTCTCTCTCTCACCGGGTCTGGGAGCAGAGAGCTGCATTTTTCTTTATTATTCAGAATTTTGTATATGTATACGGTGAAATATTTTTGATTCCATCCTGTTATCCATCCACTTCTGCTGTATAATTACCAATGTATCCTCTTTCGAAGTGCATGACTTCTTTGGTTTTTGTTTTGTTTTGTTTGCATTTGGATAAACTTATTTACTCAAGGTTGTAAAATATTGTTTGGGATCTTCTGAATCTGTCTCATAGCTCAGCCAGTTTTTCAGTAATTTTTCAGGTACATAAGTAAATCATCTATTCTGTGCCCTCACAGAGTATATTCAAATTCAGTCTACTAGGACCAGTAAGATCACTCTACAGTAAACATGATTGGTGCCAAATCTGAAAACCTGCATGCTGTCCTTGGTACTCACATTCTAACATAGAAAACCAGTTCCTGAAAGTTGTCTTCTAACGTCTACATCCATACCCAAATACAAGCATACTCACACAAACACAAACACACACACACACAAACAAAGCACACATACACATACACACACAGACACACACACCGAATGAATGAATCAATGTATCAATAAATAAAGAAATATGTAAATGACATAATAAACTCAAAGTTTAAATTGAGCTAACACACGAAGTAATTCTGAAGGCATCATGAAGATTTGAGTTTTCATATGTGTTAATAGATACATTGGCATCAATTTGCATCATTTTATAAGAAGGGGGACAATCATCCTAAGAATTTCCTAGAATTTTCAAAGAAAGATCATATAGTATTAATAAAGAAATAAGCAAATTTCAGGCTTTTGGATGCTTTGTGTACCAGGGGAAAATTATCATCAAGAAGTGAAAGTGAAAATGAGAGGATTAAGGAGGGCTCTTCACTCATAAATAAAGACCTCCAGGTCATGAAAGTAAAAACAGGAGTTTCAAGAACAGGCTCAGAGAAGCCAAAAAAGAAGCACTCAATTTATTTTGACAACACACTATCTTTAGTAAGTTCAGAAGAAAGATCATTTTCAGAAGGTAGGAACTGGTGAAAAACTAGGACTGAAATGTACTTGACTGATCCAAGTGTGAAAGTGAGCAGAAAGGTAATGTTGTGCTATAACTCAAGGAAGCCTGGGAGCAAACAAAAGTTGTACTTTTATTGTTGTTATTATTGTGTTGTTCTTTATCTCTTTGCTTTAAAAAAGACGCTGGTAATTACTTGGACTACCTTACCAACAGATAGAAAGGATATGCTTGGTACTGGTACTAGGGTTTTTATTAGATGATCTTCGGCTCTTATGTGAAGCATTGTATCATGGAGTACCAACCTACACACACACACACACAAAAAAAAAACTACAAGCAATTAATGGCTGCTAGAGAGTGAGATTTTTATATGGTTTATATGTGAAAGTATAGAAAAGAAATAACTTCAAAATAAATGAAATAGCTTCAAGGATTCTAAGAACAAATCACCAATACAACCTGAAGTGTGAGAATCTAGGTCTTAAAACAACAAAGGACATTGACTCTGACATGTAATGCCACTCAGGCAAATGTTTTACCAAGTACAGCATATCTCCATATTCTCATCTACACTGCTCAGTTAAGTTTCTCACATCTTACAAAATTATTAATATTTTATTCATTTTGTAAAGAACATGGCTACTTTTTGTCCTTGTATGAAGACTCTGCCTAAGGGTAAGGTTAAGAAATTCAAATGAGGTACATTGACAAAGGAAGTCTCAAATCAAACAAGTTTCAATTCTGTCCTGTGGTTTACTCTTATGAAGATTGTTTTGATCAAGTGAAGTAAACTATGAAAGAAAAAATACAAGAAAAAATGGCTCAAGTATTAAAGAGGCACCAAGAAGTGGAATGGAGCTAAATCCTTTGTTTGAGGATATCAAAAGTGATTAAGGGAGCAGTGACCATGGGGCAAGATCCCACCCAGCTAAACTTATTGTACGTTTTTGCAATTGAGCAAAGGATAGTTACAACATTAGGTATTATAAGATGGTTATTGACTTTATTTGAACTTTTAATCTGGAGTAAACTACAATCCAGAAATGGGGGCATATCTCGATCCAGATCTTGAGGCATAGTGGCCATGTAGAGCTCAGGTCCAGGCATGGTGGTACATGCTTTTAATTCCAGCAGAAAGAAGCAAGCAGATCTCTGACCTCAAGGCCAATCTGGAACAGTACAAGTCACAAATACACACCTTTCATTCCAGCACACAGGAGACAGAGATATGAAGATTTCTGAGTTCAAGGTCAGTCTTCAGAGCGAGTTCCAGAACAGCTACACACAGGCAGTAAAGATGTTAGAAAACAGAATGCTGGTGATAATGTAAAAAACCAAAGGGGACTTGCTTCAGTCCCTGCAAGAATTAGAACTTGACAGCTATGACAATGTGGCTCTGACTTTAATTCTCAAAATAAGGAGTTCCTGGGGTAACTGATGCTGGTTAGCTGAAGATAAGAAATTAGTTGTCATTAAGGAAAAAGATAGCATCATACTGGTAGCTGAAATTGGTAATATGTCATAACTACCCAGGTGGTACTTGTTTTTGAAGCCATTAAGGGATCATGGAGAGCAGCTAAGAATGGGCACTTGTGAGAGGCCAGGAAAGGCCATTTAGTGAAGGTGCAGCCTCAGTTGCAATTTACAGAGCAGTGAAGGATTATACAAAGAAGTCGAGGCTTGGCACCATGAAGAAAGCCTATGAGAGGCTATTGGTGAAGTGAAGCCTAGTTTCTGCAGAGGTGTCCAGATGCCAGTAGCATGGGATGAGCAGCAAGAATAGAAGCAATGGTGAAGAGGAGTCAGCCAGCACCTAGAGGACTACAGAGGGCAGAGCTGGAGATGTGAACTAAGTAAGCCCTTCGGAGGATCGCAGATTACATATGCGGTCCAGACATTGGACCAAGAAGCTGTGAAGTTGAAGTTGTCTCAGAGATCACAAGATGTTAGAGATGCCAGTGCTATCGGGCACCTACCAAGGAAAATGCTAACAGGGAATGGAACCAGCCCAAAAGAAAGGAAATGTCTTGGAGTCATCAAAGCTGAAAGGAGTTGGGCATCAGACATGGAGATGAAGAGTTAGCCCAGTTGGTTTTGGGTCTAGCTTTGGTCCAGTTTTGTTTGTTTGTTTGTTTGTTGTTGTTTTGTTTTGTTTTTTTACTCTGACATTTTGCCCCCCCCAGCGGGAACTCATTCTTGAGGGTCGAGGGGGACCCATACCTGTGGGAGAACGGGCAAGAAAGAGGAGCGAGACCAAGCAGTGTCCTTGTCAAGGTCTGTTTATTGAGAGGAGTGTACAGCATTTAAAGCTCTAAAGCAGGAAGTGAAGCTTAGGGCCAGGCAGTACTGGGAAGTGCCCAAGGACATAAGGTGAATCGTTAAAGGGCAAGATTTTCTTCTTCTTTGAAAAGGTCAAGCCCTTCTCAGGAATCTGCTCCAGGCAGGGCTCTAGCTTTGCCCAGTCCGGCAGTTCGGTCCCAGACAACATTTTGGAATGGAAATGTATATCTTGTGCCATGATAGGCTGGAAGTATGTGATTTGCTTTTTTACTTGAATTTTATAGGAGATTATTGTTATGAGATTGCATCAATATCTGAAGAGAGTTTGAACTTTGGACTTTTAACATTGTTGAGGGTTATAAACTATGGGAACTTTTGAAGTTGGACTAAATGTATTTTGTATTTTTGTATGTTTAGGTATGGCCACCATAGACTCATATGTTTGAACAAGCTTCTGGAGGCCAGGGAGTGGAATGTGGTGGTTTGAACTGCCTGGCTCATGGGAAGTACTATTATTAGTAAGTGTGTCCTTGCTGTAGGAAGTGTGTCACTGTGTAAATGGGCCCCCAACGCACAAACTCTGCCAAGTGTGTAAGTGTCCATCTTTTTCTGGATACCTTTGCATTAGGATGTAGAATTCTTCATTCCTTCTCCAGCATCAAGTCTACCTAGATGCTGCCATGCTTCCGGCTACAATAATAGGGGCTGAACCTCTGAAACTGTAAGCCAGCCCCAATTAAATGTCACTTACAAGAATTTCTTTGGTCATGGTGTCTCTTCACAACAATAAAACCCGAATTAAGACAAATATATGCAAAAATGTTGAAATATATAATGTAAGTTTGAAGTAGAACATGTAACTAAGTTACTACTCAGTGACAAGTAGCAAAATGTCCAGAGAAGATTCTAGACTGGGTTCAGTGTAAGTAATATTGTGAAATATAAATCTCACTCCATGAAGGATTTCTTTTTTCTTTTATTGGATATTTTCTTTGTTTACATTTCAAATGTTACCACCTTTCCTGGTTTCCCATCCTGTTTCTATGTTCCCTACCCACCCGCCCACTCCCTACCGCCTCCCTACCCTGGCATCCCCTACACTGGGGCATTGAGCACATGAAAGATTTCTAAGTAAAAATTCAACAAAGTTCAGGTTGGATAAACGTATTTTTATACAGAAAAAGAAACACAAGCATTTATACATTCTTACACGCTCATACACATGTTCATATACTAGACTATTTTATTTTTGTTATAACCTTATTGCATTTTCCTTAGTGCAATGTATTAAGTAAGCAATCTTGGTATCATTATCAGGCATACATTTTTTGCAGCCTACTTTTAACAAGGGTTCAACCTCTCCTCTATCCCACCACCCAGCATAGGTAGTGGAAGAGAAAAGTCATTCGGACATGGAGGAAGAGGACCTGTTCAGCCATATTTCTTTAGGGGTGAACCTGATCTTCTTTCTTTGCAGTTCAGTTCTATAACTAAAACCAAATATGACTTAGCAGCTGCAAACCAGTTCTCTAAGCAAGAAAATAGTACACACTAGGCAGAAACTGTGGTCTACTCCTTTTGGGAAGCAGACGCCAGGTATGAACCAGCAGTCATAGTTTAATCCTGAAGGAACCACGAGGCTCCTAAGCTGAGGTCACAGAGGTGGCAAGCGGCTGCAGGAACCTCACCAGCAGTTCATTGGAACATTTCTTTCAATGGTGTTGTTACCACAAGTTGAACTCAACAATGTTATGTAAGGCAAACCAATACATGCCTGTCTTAGCGAAGAATATTAAGGTGGAGCAAACTGAAACAATGCTCAGTGTCATGTCCCACTGACTATAGCGTTGTCTTTCTTTATACTCCTTCACTCCCGGTCCTTTCATGTGTTTGCTCTATCAAAACATCCTTTCACCTGAGTCTGCTTCAGGAACACATTCTTTCCTGGGTTTGCTCCAGCAAAATACCCTTTCACCCATGTCTCCTTCCGAAAAACATCGTTTTCACATGTTTGCTTTAGCAAGACATTCTTTCACCTGTGTGTCCCCCAAAATAACATTTGACACAACTAATTTTCCAAAGAAACTTGAAGTTTCCACTTCATCAGGGATAACCTTCTTTCTTTTCTTTCTTCCTTTCTTTCTTTCTTTCTTTCTTTCTTTCTTTTTATTAACTTGAGTATTTCTTATTTACATTTCAAGTGTTATTCCCTTTCCCAGTTTCTGGGCAATCATTCCCCTCCCCTTCTTTATGGATGTTCCCCTCCCCATCCTACCCCCATTGCCGCCCTCCTCCCAACAGTCTAGTTCACTGGGGGTTCAGTCTTAGCAGGACCAAAGGCTTCCCCTTCCACTGGTGCTCTTACTAGAATATTCATTGCTACCTATGAGGTCAGAGTCCAGGGTCAGTCCATGTATAGTCTTTAGGTAGTGGCTTAGTCCCTGGAAGCTCTGGTTGCTTGACATTGTTGTACAAATGGGGTCTCGAGCCCCTTCAAGCTCTTCCAGTTCTTTCTCTGATTCCTTCAACGGGGGTCCTATTCTCAGTTCAGTGGTTTGCTGCTGGCATTCGCCTCTGTATTTGCTGTATTCTGGCTGTGTCTCTCAGGAGCGATCTACATCCGGCTCCTGTCGGCCTGCACTTCTTTGCCTCATCCATCTTATCTAATTGGATGGCTGTATATGTATGGGCCACATGTGGGGCAGGCTCTGAATGGGTGTTCCTTCTGTGTCTGTTTTAATCTTTGCCTCTCTATTCCCTGCCAAGGGTATTCTTGTTTCCCTTTTAAAGAAGGAGTGAAGCATTCACATTTTGATCATCCGTCTTGAGTTTCATTTGTTCTAGGCATCTAGGGTAATTCAAGCATTTGGGCTAATATCCACTTATCAATGAGTGCATACCATGTGTGTTTTTCTGTGATTGGGTTACCTCACTCTGGATGATAATTTCCAGTTCCAACCATTTGCCTATGAATTTCATAAAGTCATTGTTTTTGATAGCTGAATAATATTCCATTGTGTAGATGTACCACATTTTCTGTATCCATTCCTCTGTTGAAGGGCATCTGGGTTCTTTCCATTTTCTGGCTATTATAAATAAGGCTGCGATGAACATAGTGGAACATGTGTCTTTTTTATATGTTGGGGCATCTTTTGGGTATATGCCCAAGAGAGGTATAGCTGGATCCTCAGGCAGTTCAATGTCCAATTTTCTGAGGAACCTCCAGACTGATTGCCAGAATGGTTGTACCAGTCTGCAATCCCACCAACAATGGAGGAGTGTTCCTCTTTCTCCACATCCTCGCCAGCATCTGCTGTCACCTGAGTTTTTGATCTTAGCCATTCTCACTGGTGTGAGGTGAAATCTCAGGGTTGTTTTGATTTGCATTTCCCTTATGACTAAAGATGTTGAACATTTCTTTAGGTGTTTCTCAGCCATTTGGCATTCCTCAGCTGTGAATTCTTTGTTTAGCTCTGAACCCCATTTTTTAATAGGGTTATTTGTCTCCCTGTTATCTAACTTCTTGAGTTCTTTGTATATTTTGGATATAAGGCCTCTATCTGTTGTAGGATAGGTAAAGATCTTTTCCCAATCTGTTGGTTGCCGTTTTGTCCTAACCACAGTGTCCTTTGCCTTACAGAAGCTTTGCAGTTTTATGAGATCCCATTTGTCGATTCTTGATCTTAGAGCATGAGCCATTGGTGTTTTGTTCAGGAATTTTTTTCCAGTGCCCATGTGTTCGAGATGCTTCCCTAGTTTTTCTTCTATTAGTTTGAGTGTATCTGGTTTGCTGTGGAGGTCCTTGATCCACTTGGACTTAAGCTTTGTACAGGGTGATAAGCATGGATCGATCTGCATTCTTCTACATGTTGACCTCCAGTTGAACCAGCACCATTTGCTGAAAATGCTATCTTTTTTCCATGTGATGGTTTTGGCTCCTTTGTCAAAAATCAAGTGCCCATAGGTGTGTGGGTTCATTTCTGATAACCTTCTTTCTTGTGACATCAAATATAACTGTTTCCATCATTGTTCTCTTGCGATTTTGGACCAAAGACTGGCATCTAGCATTAGTGAAATACTAAGCAAATTTCTACCAATGGATGAATAAATAATAGGTGAGAATATTATAAAGAGAAAAGAAACCATTGCTGGACTTGGTTAAAACCTTGAGGCAGCCATGGTGGTATGGTTCTAATACTCAGGAAGCTGGGAAAGATGAATTTTAAGTTCATATCCAGTCTAAATTGCATAAGCACGGATTCTGATGATTGGAAGATTAAAGAAGTTACTATTTATATGTCATAGCACAGATATCGATAAAAATACTTTCAGAGTGGTCAACAAATTTAACATGTTTACAATCTTAAATTCATTGTTTGCAGTTCTGTACATATTTCATTCTTTTTTATTTTCATTAATTTATTCTTTCACTTTACATCCTGATTGCAGCCCCTCCCTCCTCTCCTTCCAGGTCTACCCTTAAAATACCCTCCTCCATTAAACCTACTCCTTTCCTCAGATAAGAAAAAGGACCCCTTGGGTACCACTTTGCACTGGAAAATCAAGTCACAACAGGGTTAAGCATATCCTCTCCCACTGAGGCCAACCATACCTTCCAGCTAGGAGAATGGGATCCAATGGCAAGTGATAGGAGACAGGTCCTGCTCCAATATTTAGGGCAGCCACATGCATCTGCTACATATATTGAGGGATCCTAGACCCACCTTCCACATACCCTTTTCTTGGGGCTTTATTCTATGTGAACCCCCTTGGGCCCAGGTTATTTGACTCTATAGGTTTTTTGTTTTTTGTTTTTGTTTTTGTTTTTGTTTTTGTTTGTTTGTTTTTTTTTTTTTTTTTTTTTTGTGGCGTCCTCATCCCATTGGCTTGCTCCTATCCCTACTCTTCCGTAAGACTCCCGAGCTCCACCTTATGTTTGGCTGTGGGTCTCTGCATGTGTTTCCATCTGCTGCTGGATGAAACCTTTCAGGAGACAGCTCCTGTCTTCAAGCATAGCAGAGTATCATTAATAGTGTCAGGGGTTGGCTCTCTCCCAGGGGATATGTCTCAAGTTGGGCCAATCATTGATTGGTCCTTCTTTCAATCTCTGCTCTATCTTTATTCCTGCACATCTTATAGGCAGGACAAATTTTGTGTTGAAGATTTTGTGATTGGTTGATGTCCTCTCCCTCCACTGGAAGTCTTAAAAAGAGGGTGAGTTAGTAATTCCTATGTAGGAAAGTTGCTTCTTTTGCTTCTTAAAAAGAAGATGGGACTTGAAGAGACCATCTTCAGTAGATAGACGTGGCCCCCAGTTGTAAGATGGGGCCACCCACCCATCTCAAAATTTTTGACACAGAATTGTTATTGTCTAAAGAAAATTCAGGGACAAAAACTGGAGCAGACACTGAAGGAAAGGCCATCTGAGACGGCCCCAACTTGAAACCCACTCCATTTACAGACCAAACCATGACACTATTGCTGATGGCAAGCTGTGATAGCAGACAGGAACATGGCATTCCTGTCCTCTGAGAAGCTCTACAAGCACCTGACTGAGACAGATGCAAGTACTTACAGCCAACTGTTGGGCTGAGCCCAGGGTCCCTTATGGAAGAGTTAGGAAGGAGCTGAAGGGTATCAATTAACTCGACCCCTCAGATCTCCCAAGCATTAAAGTACCAACCAAAGAGTATACATAGGTTGGTCTGTGACCCCAGCTACATAGGTATCAGAAGACTGCCTTACCTGGCCTCAGTGAGAGGGGATATGCTTGGTCATTTGGAGGTTTGATGCCCCAGAAAAGGGCTAGAGAGGTGAAGTGGGAGTGGGTTGGTGAACACACTCTGAGAGGCAAAGAGGGGAATGGGGTGGGAGGTTTGTGGAGGGGGACCTGGAAAAGGGAAATGTAAATAAATAAAATAATTTTTAAAAAGAATGGCATTTACAAACTGCCATTGTATTTTTAAAAAGTATCTATTGGAAGGTATTGGGTTTTATGAGCAGTTTTACAGCAGTAATCTGGTGACCATTCTAATAAAATTCTGAAGTAATTCTGAAAAAAAGAGAATATTAAAGTATCACTTATAGAACAAATTACTTAATTACACTTTTACAGTTTTTGGGTATTTTTCAAGTTGTTTGTCAAACGTGTTTGGATTATTTTTATTTCTCAAATGTAAATAAATACAATTGCAGAACAATAATTACTCATTATTTAAAAGAAATACCTGCCAAATTTAAACGAGTGTTGTGCTTGATGCGTAGTTGACTCTAAACGAGTAATTATTAATTAAACAGATTAATTTCAAATTTTGAGGGACTGTCAATTTGCTAAAACAATAATTTTATAAAAAATAAGCATTTCTGTGATAGAGGAGATTCATTTTACTACAGTATTTGAGCTGAGAGTTTCATTAAACCTCATTCACTTACTCATTCCAAAATTACTAGCACAACTGAAAACTAATCTTTGAAAG
The DNA here is from genome assembly GCF_021556685.1 of Rattus norvegicus. Classification (NCBI taxonomy): domain Eukaryota; kingdom Metazoa; phylum Chordata; class Mammalia; order Rodentia; family Muridae; genus Rattus; species Rattus norvegicus. The sequence continues at coordinate 154,273,501 of NC_141534.1, forward strand.
ACATTTTTAGGTGACATGTATTTTTTTCTTATGTATAAGGAAATATACATATCTGAATCATAATATGTGTAATCTCTAATTTCTTATGATTAGCTCAATTTTCAATGATTATCATTTTATAAGCATTGAGGTATGAATATAAAATAGATAAAAATCCTCCCAAGTTGTAAGGTTAGAGAAGAAATAGAAAAAAAATGCACTTTATATGAAATGTTATCATAAGCATATAGTGTGTCTAAAAATGTTTTAAGTTAATAAATAATGCCTTATAGACTAAATGCATAATGCTGGTGAGAAATTTTTACAGCCTGTTAAATCTTATTAAAGGGCTTGGAATAAAACTCTAGTCAATCATGATTACAAAATCTATCAATTAGAAGAGCAAAACATTGAATTAGACAGACGGGATTTTATGAGAGAACTATAATACTATTTAAGACATTAAATTACATGTTCTACAATGTAACTTGGTTAAGAATTAAGTGGTTTGACTTTATTAATGGTGCCTATTGCTGACTTCCATAACACCATTAACTTCAGTGCTTCGGCAAATGAGATCATGGGGTGGAAGTTGCAACACTAAGTCTACACACTTTATATTTGACTCCCTTTCATATGAGGATGTCTGTAACTTCAAGGATGGGCACCTATTTTATTTTTCACTTCCACAGGATTTAAACTTGTGAGTGATCACAATTCTCCCTTCTTGTTAACTCGACAAACATTCTCAGAATACCAACTACATACAAGGATCTTTACATGATGCTGTAGGAGAGATGTGAGAGAATGCATTCAAGATGTGAGAGAATGCATTCAAATTGTCAAGTCTGAATGACGTAAAAGAAGACAATAATACAGGGGATTCGGGAGGAAACAAAATGGGTTTTATTTTAAACACAGAGTTAATTAGGTAAGTAATGAATTAATTCAGTGGAAAACAGTTCAGATAAAACCATCTGACAAATAGTTGTCATTACCAGATGATTAGATCTCTAGAAGGAATTTGCATCTCCATGGAGGAAGTGGTTAGGATGGAATTCTTCATATTGCTTTCACATAGCCAATCTCCATCCTGTGCCTGATGTCGCCTAACTAGAAGCTTGGTGAGCTTTGTGAGTCAGTGCTGAGCACAAAAAGAAGAAAGCTTCTTACCATCTCCTCTACTTTACAGGGAGATAAGTACTGAGCTGCAGAACTAAAGCAGTTTCTAGACAAACTGATGTATATAAGCAGAGAATTGGCATATGATAGGATTGAACTAAGCAGTTGGTGTTCATGGTGCAAAATTGCTTTTCCTTTTCTAACCACGAAGATCACACCCAACCTTGAAGAGAGTACATCTAATCATTATATTAGAAGGGCAGAAAGAAGGAATGTAGTATAAATACCAAGCAGGAGTGCATTCCTAAACAAGCATAGAGAATTAATAATAAAGAAAACATATATCTTCTAGACATAGAAAGTATTCGTACATGGAGAAAAAAATTAGGAAAATGATAAGGAAAGGACATTATGTGCCTTCTTAGGAAGTCTGAGGCTGGAGAGTTGACTCTGTTAGTAAAGTTCTTACCATACAAGTATGAATACTTTAGCGTGGATCCTTAGCACCATATAAAAAGTAAGGTGAGGCAGCACAAACCTGTACTCCTAATGCTAAGGAGACATTGTCAACGCTTGCTACCCAGCTATTCCAGGTTCAATGAGAGACACTGTATAAGAAAAGTAGGTGAAATGTTCATATTCCTAGACAAACACAACTATAAGCCTTAATATACTCTAAGTATATATATGCATACATATGTATATATATGTGTATATATATATATATATATATATATATATATATATATATATATATATATAATGAATGTGGTGAATGCAAAGATTCTGGGCCACACAAGATGCAGAGAATAAGGGATGACTGAGTGCTTAGCCCTAAGTGGTGCATTTGTACCCACCTCTCCTAAAGGATAAAGGATCATTTTAGGACAAGAGGCATAAAAAAGAACACTAATATCAGAAGATAGAGACAATGCTGCAAAATGTTATCTTCTTATTGTACAGTCCTAACAATTGTGGACTCGGGTATTATGGTTGCCTACACTGGGCCTGTTAACTTCCAGGCAGATTCACTGGGTCCTAACTAGCTACTAATGGTTTGGAAGTAGAAAGAGTCATTGTCTTCTGTTGTATACTCATTGGGGAGCCCAATAGGCCCCCAGGAGAATTGAAAAAACTAATCTTACAGGGGCAGCTCTAGCTGAACTCTGCGGTTTACAAACCAACACAAAAGGAGTAATTATGGAAGAAAGGACCTGACTGTATTCAGAGAAGAATAAGGTAGGGTGAAGAGCCATCAGAATATACCCATGTATAAAACTGCCAGAATTGAATTTAACTAATAAGACAAGATAAAAAGCAATTAAGAAGGTCAGATGGTGCTAAACTTTTACCTCTACATATATTCACACACTCTCCACTTACGCACACAAAAGGTATATACTTTGCTTATAGGCTAACAAAACCAAAAATATTTTGCAGCAGATATGTAAAATTGTTAATTGGGTTGTACAGCCCTCATTGGCAATGCAAAGAGAGATTAGAAGCACCTGGTCACCATGCACAATGATGAATGAGATGGTCATAAGAGAATATGCTTCCCAGGTGGTAAGTCAACGGAAGAATTATGACCTGACTCTGAAAAGGAAGAGTGGCATTAACCTACCATCCATTCTTTCCTGACCCCACCCTAATTTTAGCTGATCCCTGGAGGGAAAAGTTTGTATCCATCTAAAGATCACAGCCAGCAGACAGGGCAATGATTTCTATAAAGTGCTAAGTACTATTATTTTGGAAATGCCCCTGGGTAAAGCTGACTGCACCTATTGAAATTCTAGAAGAATAATGAGGCTAAAAAGGAAGAGAGATTTATCAGCAATTAGAAGAAAACAGTAATTAGAATCATAGGATGAAATCCAAATGAGAGGCTCTTTAGAGTACAGGTAAAAAAAAATACCAAAGTCATGACTCAGGGCAATACTCCTCCCTGAGTCCCTTGTATAGGAAAAAAAAAAGTTCACCAAAAAACGGCATGAACCAAATTTTGAAACTCTGATACTATAAAGGTCAGGAGGTGATTGGTTTTCAAGTAAAAGGTGCCCAGCCACCTACAGTGCAATAGATACCAGGGAATGTCAGCACCAGTTTCTGGTACCTAGTGTAAATGTTTGAATCTTTTTCTCCTTTGTGGGCATTCCTTAGATGCAGCCTATGAGTAAGTTGTGCTGGTTCTTCTCTTGCATTGCTTGGAAAGTTACATCTGCTTGTTCTAAACAACCATACAGTCTACAACATGAAAGTATTTGATAATTTCACTCTGTATTTCAAAACACTGTTACATCCTCTGATCTCAAAATAAAGGTTAGTAGTAAACTCTAATAAACTATTTGGCAGTACCTTTCTTTCCTCATAGACCGGTTTTCTGTTTTCTATGAAATGTAAAACACCTCTCCCTAATCACCTTTGATTCCTTTTCTGCCTCTGAAACATGACTTTTGCTTTATCTGGGTACCTGGGCATGAACAGTCAGTACAGTTGAACCAGTTGGAGAGAATGAGAGAAGCACAAATGGGATTTTTCAGACTAAAAAATATATATAATAAAGTGATTCTGATAAAATAATAGAAAATATGGACTAATTTCTTAGAAACAAATTATCCTTATCTCTCCAGGTGCCTCCAGGCTGACTTTAATAACTAGTTCAAAGCAGAATTGCAGAAGCACTTGGTCTAAATTCCAAGTGCTGATTATTTTGTTTGGGGCTACTCTGCATTGAATTTTGACTGAAACATGTGTGCCTCATAAATAATTATATTAAAATCATAGATCTTTATATGGCCCCAGCTAATTAAACCATATCAAACAATCATGGTCTACACCATGAATAAACATAGTTGAGTAGGTAATTTAGTATTTTATCTCAAAAGAAAATAAATCGGTGCTAGTAAAAGGGGATGATCCAACTGAAGAATTATGAAGAGTAACCGCTCATACATAATTTCCTTTTCAATTATCTGAAGGAATATCATCTATTTTGCTCTCACACACTGGTATGATATGAACCATACCCCTTCTCCTTTACCTATATCACACAGAATAGTTTCATTGGATTTTTACAGTCTAGCAATGACATTAAATAGTGATTTATTGGTAACTTCTAATTTGAATGTCTGGCTAAACTATGTCCATTTTCTGACTACATGAATTCCTGCACTCCTAGCATATGATTGTCTCACAATCATTTCAAAGTAAATTTAAATTAAAATTTCCTCCTCTGGTAAACAGTATTGATTGTGCAGATATGTAAAGCCGAAATTTTCGTTCTTTGTACATTGTAGAGTATTACCAACAAAAAGTCGCACCTCGGACCTCATCAGTGCACAATTTCTTGCTTCAGTCTCTGACCTCACTCTCTGCCATCACTTTCCCCAATATACACCAGACTCACTAGAATAGTCAGCTAAGAACTGCTAAAAGAAATAAAACCTTGCACACATTTTTTCAGAAATTTACCTGGAAAAATCATGAACTGTGTCACATTTATGTTTCAGATTTTAGTGAAAATTAAGCTTCTGAATTTAACTTTTTAAATACAGATTTTTTTTAAATGTGAATTCTCATCATTTTGCTGTTATCTGTGGCATTGTCTTCTACGCCAGTGGCTCCCATTGTGTTTCCATTGAGCTCACTGGTTATGTTTGCAAAGCTGAAGACCGAACACAAATAGTCCTGTACGTCCTTTACCATGGCATCTCAGATTCCTAGTCAGTGTCGCTCCACATTAAGTAACTGATGTATTTGTGGTTTACTGCACTGATCATGTCTATCGAAAAGTTTAGTACTCTATCTGTTTTCAGGCAATGAACAATTTGTTTTATAATAGTAATGCTGTAATGTTTTAATGAAATTCATTTGTATTTGTATTTTTTCCTACACTATTTTTCATATTTTTCATTATCATAATGATTGCTTTTATTGGACTGGAGGTGTGAAATTAAGACAAGATCTTACAGGATAACTCAAACTAGCATGGACCTTACAGTAAAGCCCAGGGTCGCTTCAAATCATGGCAGCCTGTCTACCCTTAATTTCCTCAATGTTAGAAAAATATGTCACCATGCTTGAGTTTGTGTTGTATTTAATGAAGAATTTTCTGTGATGTTCATTAGAATTTTATTTCTCTGCTTTCTTATGCATTTTCTTAATTGTTCTCTCACTGGCACTTTAGATTTCAGACCGAATGTCACCCTAGAAACAGCTTTTACTCAAGATACAGATTCATTTATTTGTGCCTCACTTTGGACAAAACGCTCTGGTGGATTTTTCTTGAATAGTAGAGTAGTATGGATGAAGTCTATTATATGCATTATAGAATTTATATGAAAGTGTAAAAAGCTAAGAATAATAAAATAATCTTGAATAAAAGTCGGGGAAATATACTATTAGCTATCAAAACTCATGATAAAATTTCAATTTATTTCTCATGATCAATGGAACAGAATCTTCTGTGTACTGAAAAAAAGCACAAAAATAACATTCTATAAATAATCGACTCTAGATAAAGGAATTTCTTGACATTTCTTTCATTAACACAAATATTTAATAGAGTATAAATTTTGAAATGGTGACGACAAATAAGAGACATATTGTTTTATTATAAATTATTCTCATTCAGAGGGGTGGTATAAATTTATATAATCTTAGAAGTTTTATAGTGAGGTGGAAGGTGTTGGCAAAAGAATTTCCAGAAATTTCCTGGGCATGCTTTCCTGCAGTACACAGGACATCAGGGAAAACAAAAGACCCTACCTCAAAGGACTGATTTTAAAGTTGTCTATATATACATGAATAAGAACACACACACACACACACACACACACACACGCACACACACACGCACTCATTCACATACACACACTCACACACATGTACACACAGATACACAGGTATGTACATGTATGCACTCACAAACTTATACACACACTCATACAACACATATACATACATTCTCTCACATGTACATACATCTACAGGGGTGCACATATGTACATGCCCACTCATACACATTCTTGTAACATACACAGACACACACACACACACACAGGCACACACACGCACACACACACGCACACACACACACGCACACACACGCACGCACACACACATGCACACACACACGCACACGCACACGCACACACACACACGCACACACACACACACACACACACACACGCACACCTCTACATCTGGATTTTTGTGAGTTTAAGGGATCAAACTTGGTTGTCAGCATTGCTTGGCAGGTCCTTTTCTCCATTAAATCATATGCCCCTACCCCAAGCAAATAGATTTAAGTTATTTAAATTTGATTTTTCTTTGCTTTAATTTTATTATATTTCTTTGGGGAAATGCTTATTCTTTAATTTCTTCAAAATTCTATAAACATTTTCATAACCATTTAATGGTATTTTTTTAGAGTTTCAATTTTTCATTCCTAATGTTTGTAAACCGGCAGCTAACCCTCCCAGATCTCTTTTGTATCTGTTCTTCCTATGCTGGGGATGCAGTTGTTCTCACATTCTGCCTTCATGTGGATACTTGGGATTCAAACTCAGATCTTCCTTATGGCGTAGTAAGCACCTCACCCACAAAGCCATTTCCTCCGTCCCTGAGTTCTTAATGCTAATTTTCAGGCTTCTAATATCTGAAATTTATTTTCACTTTTGTGTAAATGATTGCTGCAAGCTAATTTAATAGACTTGTCTAGCATTCAGTCTAAAATATATTAACCACATTGCTTTAAAATCTGTTCTCTAATAATAACAATGCTTGCAGTGGTGGATTCCATTGAGTCTTTCACTGCATTTCACTTGTTTAGTTCTGTTGGCTTTAACCTGGCCCATTTGTTGCATAATGTCGGTGAGTGTGTTTGAAGTTCCCCATGGAAATCTGATATGATGCCTCAGATGTGCTCCTCCAGAGAGGGCTTGTATGGCTTCTTCATGGCAGTTCAATCAAATTGGGATTACATAAAGTTCTCTGCATAATGGGGGCATTTAATTGCATGTGCAAATATTTTTGCCATGAAGTTAGAACTTTTAATAACAATCACAAACACATACACACACACATGCACACACTACCTTAGAAAATTTTCTTATTTTATTTATTTATTTATTTATTTTATTTTTTTGGGGGGGATTAATTTTTTTTTATTAACATGAGTATTTCTTATATACATTTCGAGTGTTATTCCCTTTCCCGGTTTCCGGGCAAACATCCCCCTCCCCCCTCCCCTTCCTTATGGGTGTTCCCCTCCCAACCCTCCCCCCATTGCCGCCCTCCCCCCATAGACTAGTTCACTGGGGGTTCAGTCTTAGGAGGACCCAGGGCTTCCCCTTCCACTGGTGCTCTTACTAGGATATTCATTGCTACCTATGGGGTCAGAGTCCAGGGTCAGTCCATGTATAGTCTTTAGGTAGTGGCTTAGTCCCTGGAAGCTCTGGTTGCTTGGCATTGTTGTACTTTTGGGGTTTCGAGCCCCTTCAAGCTCTTCCAGTTCTTTCTCTGATTCCTTCAATAGGGGACCTATTCTCAGTTCAGTGGTTTGCTGCTGGCATTCGCCTCTGTATTTGCTGTATTCTGGCTGTATCTCTCAGGAGAGATCTACATCCGGCTCCTGTCGGTCTGCACTTCTTTGCTTCATCCATCTTGTCTAATTGGGTGGCTGTATATGTATGGGCCACATGTGGGGCAGGCTCTGAATGGGTGTTCCTTCAGTCTCTGTTTTAATCTTTGCCTCTCCCTTCCCTGCCAAGGGTATTCTTTTTCCTCATTTAAAGAAGGAGTGAAGCATTCACATTTTGATCATCCGTCTTGAGTTTCGTTTGTTCTAGAAATCTAGGGTAATTCAAGCATTTGGGCTAATAGCCACTTATCAATGAGTGCATACCATGTATGTCTTTCTGTGATTGGGTTAGCTCACTCAGGATGATATTTTCCAGTTCCAACCATTTGCCTACGAATTTCATAAACTCGTTGTTTTTGATAGCTGAGTAATATTCCATTGTGTGGATGTACCACATTTTCTGTATCCATTCCTCTGTTGAAGGGCATCTGGGTTCTTTCCATTTTCTGGCTATTATAAATAAGGCTGCGTTGAACATAGTGGAGCACGTGTCTCTTTTATATGTTGAGGCATCTTTTGGGTATATGCCCAAGAGAGGTATAGCTGGATCCTCAGACAGTTCAATGTCCAATTTTCTGAGGAACCTCCAGACTGATTTCCAGAATGGTTTTACCAGTCTGCAATCCCACCAACAATGGAGGAGTGTTCCTCTTTCTCCACATCCTCGCCAGCATCTGCTGTCACCTGAGTTTTTGATCTTAGCCATTCTCACTGGTGTGAGGTGAAATCTCAGGGTTGTTTTGATTTGCATTTCCCTTACGACTAAAGATTTTGAACATTTCTTTAGGTGTTTTTCAGCCATTCGGCATTCCTCAGCTGTGAATTCTTTGTTTAGCTCTGAACCCCATTTTTTAATAGGGTTATTTGTTTCCCTGCGGTCTAACTTCTTGAGTTCTTTGTATATTTTGGATATAAGGCCTCTATCTGTTGTAGGATTGGTAAAGATCTTTTCCCAATCTGTTGGTTGCCGTTTTGTCCTAACCACAGTGTCCTTTGCCTTACAGAAGCTTTGCAGTTTTATGAGATCCCATTTGTCGATTCTTGATCTTAGAGCATAAGCCATTGGTGTTTTGTTCAGGAAATTTTTTCCAGTGCCCATGTGTTCCAGATGCTTCCCTAGTTTTTCTTCTATTAGTTTGAGTGTGTCTGGTTTGATGTGGAGGTCCTTGATCCACTTGGACTTAAGCTTTGTACAGGGTGATAAGCATGGATCGATCTGCATTCTTCTACATGTTGACCTCCAGTTGAACCAGCACCATTTGCTGAAAATGCTATCTTTTTTCCATTGGATGGTTTTGGCTCCTTTGTCAAAAATCAAGTGACCATAGGTGTGTGGGTTCATTTCTGGGTCTTCAATTCTATTCCATTGGTCTATCTGTCTGTCTCTGTACCAACACCATGCAGTTTTTATCACTATTGCTCTGTAATACTGCTTGAGTTCAGGGATAGTGATTCCCCCTGAAGTCCTTTTATTGTTGAGGATAGCTTTAGCTATCCTGGGTTTTTTGTTATTCCAGATGAATTTGCAAATTGTTCTGTCTAACTCTTTGAAGAATTGGATTGGTATTTTGATGGGGATTGCATTGAATCTGTAGATTGCTTTTGGTAAAATGGCCATTTTTACTATATTAATCCTGCCAATCCATGAGCATGGGAGATCTTTCCATCTTCTGAGGTCTTCTTCAATTTCTTTCCTCAGTGTCTTGAAGTTCTTATTGTACAGATCTTTTACTTGCTTGGTTAAAGTCACACCGAGGTACTTTATATTATTTGGGTCTATTATGAAGGGTGTCATTTCCCTAATTTCTTTCTCGGCTTCTTTCTCTTTTGTATAGAGGAAGGCAACTGATTTATTTGAGTTAATTTTATACCCAGCCACTTTGCTGAAGTTGTTTATCAGCTTTAGTAGTTCTCTGGTGGAACTTTTGGGATCACTTAAATATACTATCATGTCATCTGCAAATAGTGATATTTTGACCTCTTCTTTTCCGATCTTTATCCCCTTGATCTCCTTTTGTTGTCTGATTGCTCTGGCTAGAAGTTCAAGAACTATATTGAATAAGTAGGGAGAGAGTGGGCAGCCTTGTCTAGTCCCTGATTTTAGTGGGATTGCTTCAAGTTTCTCTCCATTTAGTTTAATGTTAGCAACTGGTTTGCTGTATATGGCTTTTACTATGTTTAGGTATGGGCCTTGAATTCCTATTCTTTCCAGGACTTTTATCATGAAGGGGTGTTGAATTTTGTCAAATGCTTTCTCAGCATCTAATGAAATGATCATGTGGTTCTGTTCTTTCAGTTTGTTTATATAATGGATCACGTTGATGGTTTTCCGTATATTAAACCATCCCTGCATGCCTGGGATGAAGCCTACTTGATCATGGTGGATGATTGTTTTGATGTGCTCTTGAATTGGGTTTGCCAGAATTTTATTGAGTATTTTTGCGTCGATATTCATAAGGGAAATTGGTCTGAAGTTCTCTTTCTTTGTTGTGTCTTTGTGTGGTTTAGGTATAAGAGTAATTGTGGCTTCATAGAAGGAATTCGGTAGGGCTCCATCTGTTTCAATTTTGTGGAATAGTTTGGATAATATTGGTATGAGGTCTTCTATGAAGGTTTGATAGAATTCTGCACTAAACCCGTCTGGACCTGGGCTCTTTTTGGTTGGGAGACCTTTAATGACTGCTTCTATTTCCTTAGGAGTTATGGGGTTGTTTAACTGGTTTATCTGTTCCTGATTTAACTTCGATACCTGGTATCTGTCTAGGAAATTGTCCATTTCCTGAAGATTTTCAAATTTTGTTGAATATAGGTTTTTATAGTAAGATCTGATGATTTTTTGAATTTCCTCTGAATCTGTAGTTATGTCTCCCTTTTCATTTCTGATTTTGTTAATTTGGACGCACTCTCTGTGTCCTCTCGTTAGTCTGGCTAAGGGTTTATCTATCTTGTTGATTTTCTCAAAGAACCAACTTTTGGTTCTGTTGATTCTTTCTATGGTCCTTTTTGTTTCTACTTGGTTGATTTCAGCTCTGAGTTTGATTATTTCCTGCCTTCTACTCCTCCTGGGTGTATTTGCTTCTTTTTGTTCTAGAGCTTTTAGGTGTGCTGTCAAGCTGCTGACATATGCTCTTTCCTGTTTCTTTCTGCAGGCACTCAGCGCTATGAGTTTTCCTCTTAGCACAGCTTTCATTGTGTCCCATAAGTTTGAGTACGTTGTATCTTCATTTTCATTAAATTCTAAAAAGTTTTTAATTTCTTTCTTTATTTCTTCCTTGACCAGGTTATCATTGAGTAGAGCATTGTTCAATTTCCACGTATAAGTGGGCATTCTTCCCTTATTGTTATTGAAGACCAGTTTTAGGCCGTGGTGGTCCGATAGCACGCATGGGATTATTTCTATCTTTCTGTACCTGTTGAGGCCCGTTTTTTGACCAATTATATGGTCAATTTTGGAGAAAGTACCATGAGGAGCTGAGAAGAAGGTATATCCTTTTGCTTTAGGATAGAATGTTCTATAAATATCCGTTAAGTCCATTTGGCTCATGACTTCTCTTAGTCTGTCTACATCACTGTTTAATTTCTGTTTCCATGATCTGTCCATTGATGAGAGTGGGGTGTTGAAATCTCCCACTATTATTGTGTGAGGTGCAATGTGTGTTTTGCGCTTTAGTAAGGTTTCTTTTACATATGTAGGTGCCCTTGTGTTTGGGGCATAGATATTTAGGATTGAGAGTTCATCTTGGTGGATTTTTCCTTTGATGAATATGAAGTGTCCTTCCTTATCTTTTTTGATGACTTTTAGTTGGAAATTGATTTTATTTGATATTAGAATGGCTACTCCAGCTTGCTTCTTCTTACCATTTGCTTGGAAAGTTGTTTTCCAGCCTTTCACTCTGAGGTAGTGTCTGTCTTTGTCTCTGAGGTGTGTTTCCTGTAGGCCGCAGAATGCAGGGTCCTCGTTGCGTATCCAGTTTGTTAATCTATGTCTTTTTATTGGGGAGTTGAGGCCATTGATATTGAGAGATATTAAGGAATAGTGATTATTGTTTCCCTTTATATTCATATTTGGATGTGAGGTTATGTTTGTGTGCTTTCATTCTCTTTGTTTTGTTGCCAAGACGATTAGTTTCTTGCTTCTTCTAGGGTATAGCTTGCCTCCTTATGTTGGGCTTTACCATTTATTATCCTTTGTAGTGCTGGATTTGTGGAAAGATATTGTGTAAATTTGGTTTTGTCATGGAATATCTTGGTTTCTCCATCAATGTTAATTGAGAGTTTTGCTGGATACAGTAACCTGGGCTGGCATTTGTGTTCTCTTAGGGTCTGTATGACATCAGTCCAGGATCTTCTGGCCTTCATAGTTTCTGGCGAGAAGTCTGGTGTGATTCTGATAGGTCTCCCTTTATATGTTACTTGACCTTTTTCCCTTACTGCTTTTAATATTCTTTCTTTATTTTGTGCGTTTGGTGTTTTGACAATTATGTGACGGGAGGTGTTTCTTTTCTGGTCCAATCTATTTGGAGTTCTGTAGGCTTCTTATATGTCTATGGGTATCTCTTTTTTTAGGTTAGGGAAGTTTTCTTCTATGATTTTGTTGAAGATATTTACTGGTCCTTTGAGCTGGGAGTCTTCACTCTCTTCTATACCTATTATCCTTAGGTTTGATCTTCTCATTGAGTCCTGGATTTCCTGTATGTTTTGGACCAGTAGCTTTTTCCGCTTTACATTATCTTTGACAGTTGAGTCAATGATTTCTTTGGAATCTTCTGCTCCTGAGATTCTCTCTTCCATCTCTTGTATTCTGTTGGTGAAGCTTGTATCTACAGCTCCTTGTCTCTTCTTTTGGTTTTCTATATCCAGGGTTGTTTCCATGTGTTCTTTCTTCATTGCTTCTATTTTCATTTTTAATTCCTTCAACTGTTTGATTGTGTTTTCTTGGAATTCTTTCAGGGATTTTTGTGTCTCCTCTCTATGGGCTTCTACTTGTTTATTTATGTTTTCCTGGAATTCTTTCAGGGATTTTTGCGATTCTTTCAGGCATTTTTGCGATTCCTCTCTGTAGGCTTCTACTTGTTCTCTAAGGGAGTTCTTCATGTCTTTCTTGAAGTCCTCCAGCATCATGATCAAATATGATTTTGAAACTAGATCTTGCTTTTCTGGTGTGTTTGGATATTCCGTGTTTGCTTTGGTGGGAGAATTGGGCTCCGATGATGCCACGTAGTCTTGGTTTCTGTTGCTTGTGTTCCTGCGCTTGCCTCTTGCCATCAGATTATCTCTAGTGTTACTTTGTTCTGCTATTTCTGACAGTGGCTAGACTGTCCTATAAGCCTGTGTGTCAGGAGTGCTGTAGACCTGTTTTCCTCTCTTTCAGTCAGTTATGGGGACAGAGTGTTCTGCTTTCGGGCGTGTAGTTTTTCCTCTCTACAGGTCTTCATCTGTTCCTGTGGGCCTGTGTCTTGAGTTCACCAGGCAGCTTTCTTGCAGCAGAAAATTTGGTCTTACCTGTGGTCCTGAGGCTCAAGTTGCTCGTGGGGTGCTGCCCACGGGCTCTCTGCAGTGGCAGCAACCAGGAAGACCTGTGCCGCCCCTTCCGGGAGCTTCAGTGCACCAGGGTTCCAGATGGTCTTTGGCTTTTTCCTCTGGCGTCCGAGATGTGTGTGCAGGGAGCAGTCTCTTCTGGTTTCCCAGGCTTGTCTGCCTCTCTGAAGGTTTAGCTCTCCCTCCCACGGGATTTGGGTGCAGAGAACTGTTTATCTGGTCTGTTTCTTTCAGGTTCCGGAGGTGTCTCAGGCAGGGGTCCTGCCGCTCCTGGGCCCTCCCCCATGGGAGCCCAGAGGCCTTATACAGTTTCCTCCTGGGCCAGGGATGTGGGCAGGGGTGAGCAGTGTTGGTGGTCTCTTCCGCTCTGCAGCCTCAGGAGTGCCCACCTGACCAGGCGGTTGGGTCTCTCTCTCACCGGGTCTGGGAGCAGAGAGCTGCTGCGGGCCGGGATCCGCGGGTGTGGGACTTCCCTAGAAAATTTTCTATACCTTTCTGTTTTAGAGGTCCATAATTCTATTTATTTATTTTGTTTCAAAATGCTTTAACTATCTCAATCTTTTCTTGTCCTTTACATTTCTTACCCATTCTTTTTAGCTCTGATTCCAAAATCCTTTATGAATATCTGCTTAACACTGCTTCAAAGAGTATGACAGTATTAAATATGTGTTTAAAATCCCCAAACTCCCTCTTGGATATACATTGATCATATTTTGGGTTTATTGGTAGTCCAGAATATAAAATAATGAAGAAAAAAACCTTTTAAGTCTCACCCAGAGGTTTTTGTCCCAACTTCTTAGTCATTTAATGAATTCAATGCTATTGTACACACCTCCAATGAAAGACTCTACATTGGTTTAGTCTCTCCACTTGTAGATCTGGATTACTAGACAGAGTCTGATACATTACAGACTTAAAAAGAATTCACCCAACCAACCTAGATGTTTTCTGAAGAGGATTTATCTCACTTATCAATGTAATAACTATCCAGTTTCTAGTATGTGATTTGCATTTTCAGTCTGCCTTGATTGATTACTGGATATTTGATGTATACATTTTATAGGCATAGAGCTTGACTTATTCTAGATAATTGGATAAAGTATATTTCTAAAAGCTACTCACAAATATAGTATACAAAGCATAATTTGTTACTAATTTTCTATATGTATTTATTTGCAGACCATATCATATTGATATGTGACAGTGGCATCTTTAATAAATGTTATGAGGAAATTTGTCAATAAACATGGCATCAGAGTATAATATTAACTGAAGAAAGTCCATCCTCTATTTGAAACAAAAACAAAATATCTTAATTATTTTCTAATGGCTCTTTTTCTTGTAATTAGAGAGATTTGTAATAACTTTGCCAGTGTAATCAAACAACACAGAGATGGTTTTTCCCCAGAAGTAGAATAAAATGGTTTATAACAATTGTCATTTGTGCTGAAGAAGAAAATTATCTGAGTGTGTCAGTGTGTCTGTGTGTGTTTCTGTTTGTGTGTGTGTGTGTGTGTGTGTGTGTTCAGTTACAATAGCTTTTCTTTCATAGTATTTTTCTATTACATGGAATTATTCTGGTTGTTAAATTGATACACATTTTACACAATAGCCTAATTTCTCGTGATTGCTGTAGTCTGACAGGAGTAATACACAAAGATTATGTAATATATAAATAATCTTTTAAAATTAAGTTCCTCAGATTCTCCTAAGTAAGGAAGGGCACAGTGAGAAAACGTTTCTGTAGACATAAGATGACGAGTCAGAAGGGAGAATTTCTGCCAACCAAGAGTCAAACACCAAAGCAGGAAGGTGTTCCAGTTATTTAAACACTTTCGCTTACTTTTTGTTATTTCTATATTCTTACGTGTTTGAAAGCAAGGTCCACACTAAGACAAAATTCCAAGATTGAATCTCTTCCAATATCTACAGGCTTTGTCTTCCACAAGGAAATTGGAATAGGAGATGGAAAATGACTTTCTGCTAATGAATGCTAGCCTACGGTTTTATATCCTATGAAGTATATATTTTTATGTCATTTTATACCCTACAAATTCTAGCCATGAAACACGGCATCCTTCCTTTTTTTAAAAAGACTGGAGTTAGATGATAAGTTGTACTCCTATATGAATGACATGAAAAACCTGTGTTTAAGCACAATCTTTTTAGGCTGAACTCCCTTTTGGATGAGAATTTGAGTCTCTATTTCCTTTCTAGTTAGAGGCCAGATATGGCCTCACATCTTTGATCCATTGGCATTTCATTGTATGCTACTCTTTTTCTTCTCAAAGAAATGAACCTGTAACACTTTGCTATCAAAGCCTTCTTTCATTTGTTTGATGAATTGTCCCCCTTTCAGTGTTCTGTGGATTGGACCATAGATACCTAGAACACTCTCAATTTGAGTCATTTAATTTGGGATCTTACTCAAAATTTCAAATTCCCTTTAAACAACATTTATTTGGATTAATGTTTAAATATTGAAAAGAGATATATGTTTACAAAGATAATGAATTCTACTAGAACTCTGACTGCATATGCCTAACATTATACTGTGTTCTCTACATTGTAATTTATACTTTTAAATATGATCCCTAAAGAACTTCCCATATTTTTACCTTTGCCAGAGGAGATTCTATGAGGTATTTATGAACCATGAGAAGCACTTGAATTTGGAAATGAGTGACGTTAAGGTTGTCATGGTTAATGTCGATTGTTGACTTGAAAACAAATGAGATAAATCTCTAGGTCTGTCTGAGAAAGTATCTGATTGTGTCAAACTTGGGGACAAAACAAAAAACCCTATGTGGTTGTAGCATTCCCTGAGCTAGTATCCCACACTGAAAAGGCAAGAGTGTTATATGATCATCAACACATCAATAGGAGAAGCCTTGATCCTAGGCTCCTTTCCCCAGTGTAGGGGAATGCCAGGGTGTTGAGGTGAGTGTGAGTGGAGGAGAATAGGCATCTTCACAGAAGCAGGGGGATGGGGAGGAGGATGGGAGAGGGGGAAAATGAGTCAACATTCAAAATGTAAATACATAAAATATCCAATAAAATGAGTAAATTAAAAACCTACTTTAATAATAATATAAAAAGATTCACTCTTGTTGCTTCCAGATTATAGACTCCATGTTACCAGACACCTCCTGCCCTGTCTTGATGCCTTCTAACTGTGAGCCAAAGTCAATATTTCCTCTTTGACTTGCTAACTTTCGGGTATTTGCTAACAACTAGAGAAAAGTAACTAAAATTAGTCATTTATATTTGATAACTCAGTGATTCAGAACCTTAGTTCTCCAGCTACAAGATAAAGTTAATACATATTGTCTGTGGATATCATAGAGAAATGGGCAAGTCACCAGAAAAATCATCCAGCATGAGACAGTTAGCATGCTTCAGGTCCCCTTTCCTTCTTTGTTATGATTGTTATGCCATAGATCCTACACTCCACTTCTATCATCCATTATAAGGCCTAGAAAATGGGAAGGGTTGAGACTTTCAAAACCCAGAGATGACTTGGCTTCTAATGGATAATCTTACCTTGTTCTCAACTATTCTGCACTTTACTTCTTGTTATAAATAAATAATCTGAGCTGGAGAGATGGCTCAGCCGTTAAAGGCTAGGCTCACAACCAAAAATAAATAAATAATCTATTACTGTTTATGTGTTTCTATGAGTTTTATTTAATATTTCTGAATCATTCCTTACTATCTCATTTTGTTTAGGGATTTTAAATTTTCTTATTTCCCCAAGTGGAAAAAATAGAAATACTGTAAGGAGGATGCCCAACCACCATTAGTCTCCCACTATTAGAATAAAAAATCAAAAATACTTTTTAAAAGACTATTTGTAAAAGATTTGGCAGGATGATTATGACTCGTGGGTAGCTACCAGCTTCTATAATAATTACGTGGGTTGTGAACAGACTCTGAAAAGCAAAGTTGAGTTGCAACCTAATGAATTCACTCATTAACTTTAATAGCATCAGGTAGAGAAAGGAGAGGAGTGGGTCATGTGAACAGATAATACTGGCTCAGCCATTCCATAAGGCATACACCATGTTATTGTTTTATCATGTAAGTAAGTGACTGTGACATCTGAATTCTGCATGATAGAAGCTGAACATTTAAAGCTTCTTTTTTCTAATGAGGTATATTAATCTTATAGAAGGTTGATGCCATTTGAAAACAGCATAGCACCTATTAGGTATGTTTCACAAAACTGAACTACCTTTAAGACAAATAAGTTACGTTAAACATTTACTGAATGTTTAATATGCATCAGCCATTAAAATAAATACAGGCATATCCCAAAAGTATATTGACAAATTATAAACAATCTAGCCATGTGATAATTTTAACATTAATAGTACTGTAATATTGCCAATGTGAAAAGAAGTCTGCCTCCCTTGCTCTTCATAGCATGTGTACCTTTCCTATATTATTTGCATAATAATTGGGAAATGATTGAATGAATGTTGTGTTATTTTAAAAATGGGAAGGAGGTAAATAATAACTCCAGGAGAAGTTAAGCAGCTTTGATAAATTACATTCAAGCACTGATTGTACTGAGCAAGAATAACTGTATGTCTAGGACTCCTCCTTGCCCATCCTTCTATCCCCAAATCTAGAATCTTGGTAAGATTTTTAAAGACTATTTCTTCTGGGGATAGTCTCTCAGATATCTAGATTTTTATTCAGGCATTCAATCTTTTAGAACGGTATTTAAGATAATTTATTTATGTTGTTTCTCATGACAGCACAGTGAAATGCCTTCCAAGAACTCTATTGAGTTATAGCAAAGGAGTACATTGTGGTTTGAGAGTTCAACTACTGAGCTATTATGTGTGATTAGCCTTTGGCACAAATACATTAAGAGACAGCAAATGTAAGATCTATGAGTTTGGAAACATTTAGAATACTAATTGATCAAGGAATAATGTTGGGAAGGCAGGACAGGAATGTAATTTTCTTTAAATGATGCTGCAGGGACTTGAAACCTAATGAGTTGCCTGTTTATGAGTCAATTGGGTAAAAAGCAAAGAGGGTGCTCTTTCTAAAGAAAAAGTTAAGAAATGCCAGTGGATCCGAGATGGTGATGCCTATTCAGGCAGGTCCCACTTAATGAGCTCATGACTCATGCTGGGTGTGGCATGGGACTTACGGACTGGCACAAAACAGGCATTCCAAATCTATACCAAACCAATGCTTTGTAAGACGTACAAATTGCTTCTATCATTTAAGACACTCCAATCCATTTGCTCTGTATGCTTTTCTTTTCTTTTTCTTTTTCTGGTAGAAATAACAGCAATAACTTAAAACAAATATTGATTCTAATAATGAAAACAAAGAAACTCTATTTTGAGGAAAAAAAACTTACTTAGCTTTTCTATTCAACATTAGATAATTTGAAAATTTTTTTCGTCATTAGTTTTACTTATTCTTGTGGGTATGTATCCCTTTAAGACTTTCCAATGTTTTTCAATGTAAATTTTGAGGGTAAAACTAATTATTCTAAAGCATGAAGTGATTTTATAAGTGTTTGTCTGAGGCTATATATGTATGTACATATAATATGTGATGTATATATTATGTTTATGCAAATTAAATTATATATTACATATGACATATAATAAATTACAGATAATTTAATATAATTAAAATAATTCTAATGTTGAAATCCTTATAAGGCTAAATTATATAATGGCATTTCTAAAAACAAGAATCTTTTCTCTGCTTATTAAAACAACCAAATTTTAAATCTGAAGAATAGAACTTTGGAAAATAACCTTTAAAAGGAAACAAACTTTCATGAATTGCTAATTATGAATAAATAATGGAAAATAAATTAGAAAAGAGAAAGATAGAAGGTTAAATTGTTAATTCAGAATGTATATTATCTTGGGATGAGAATGAAAGTGAGATTTTGTAGGAAGGGTATGTTTTAGGGAAAGAAATAAAGGAATATAAGCTGCCAGTGAGAGTTCAGCAGTTAAAATCATCTACTACTTTCTGAGAACCTGAGTTTTGTTCCCACTAGCCACATCACACAGCTGACAAACACCTATTGCTCCATATGTAAGTCATCCAATGCCTACTTCTAGTAGATTCCACAACCACCTGCACTGACATATGTGCAAAATCACACCCTCGCGCCAACTAACACACAAACACACACACACACAAACATACACACACACAAACATACACACACACAAACATACACACACACACACACACACACACACACACACACAATTGAAAGTAAGATATAATCCAGGGCAATGAACTATTTCAGATATCTACTGAGGTGATGCTTTAAGAGCAGGTGCAGGTGCACAGATAGTTTCCATTTGGCTAGACTTTGCTGAGTGAGTTAAGAAAGCTTTCCTTCTTCCTAATGATCAAGTGACACTGTTATTGCAGGCAAACCAAGGCTAGAAACACCACAAAAACAATAATGAAATTAAAAGTTTATGTGTTTCCATTCATTCTCCTGTTCTTCTGGTCCTTTCTCCTATCTCTTCCCACACATCATACTGCCCTCAGGAAAAACAAGAATGTCATCTAACCTGGACCCTGGGGGCTCTCATGAGGAGACTAAGCTACCAGCAAAAGAGCATACCCTAAGCACATAAATAGCAGAGAGCAGCCTTATCCTGCCTCACAGGGAGCAGATGCATCTAATTCTTCAGAGGGTGGAGAGATACCCATGGGGGAGTCCACCATCTCAGAGGCAAAGGAGAGGGGAGGCATGGGGGGGAGGGATCCTGTGGGGGGGACTGGGAGAGGGGGGAGCATTTGGAATGTAAATTAATTAATTAATTTAAAAAGGGGAAAAGTTCATTTGTAGTCAATTCTCACTATTTATTGCAATGTTCTACAACATGCTGCAAATTCTAAATCAGCAAATACTGACTTTTTTAAATAGGGAAATACATGTTTAGGTTGTTCTAAGATTCTGGTGACAATATTTTCCTTAACTAATGATCACACAGCCTTGTGTTGTAGTAAAACTTTAATCAGGGGTTTCTACCTCACCTTAGATCATTTAGTTCCCAGATAAAAGACACAACATCTTTATATTTACAATAAGCCTTAATAGTACTAGAGCTGGGCAGATATCAACCCTCTAAGCTAATTTGCCTAAATTTCCTGTCAATAACACCAAATATGACTTGGTAGGCTTTGCTCTAACTCATACGGGCTAACCCTCATGAACAATTTTCAGGGTCCCTTGCCCCATAGCATCTTACTCTCTTCATTTTCTTCTCCTTTCTCCTCTTCATGGTCCCTGCATCTGGAAACAAAAGCCTCATCTATCTCTCTTCTGTGCAAATATAGTCCAAAGGCATCTTTATGCAATCAATCATTTTAATTAAGGAGTAAGGTTACATCATATCACTTGGTATATGTGAGAATTTCCTCATCCCTGAAGTAACCGTATCTTGGGGACATTATTTAACATTTCAATATATAGCAATACACAAAACTGCAACAGCCTTGTTTTAGGGGGAGTATCTCTTAAAGATTATATACATAGATTTGATTCACTAGTATAACCTTTTCAGAGTATAGCATTTTCATCTATTCCTTACTACAAGTCTTGTGATGTATGTATATCATATACAAATCACAACTTCCCCCTCCTTAGGAACACTATATCACATGTAAGTTCTATCCTTGGGGCCATGTGAGAAAGCAAACTCAGCAACAAAGCCTATAAAAATATAGAGTTTCTGAAAGTAAATACAGTAGGAAAAAGAGACTTTAGTTTTTGAGAACTCACATCTCATTCACTCTTAAATGAGAATATCATATCAGGGCACTATGATGTTAAGCCTCTATCCATATTTGTTGACGACTGTAAAATGATCCAACATTAATATGGGTCTTGTAACTAAAGTGTAGAAAGCAGTTTAATTTGCAAATATAAAATGCTGAGTCTCAAACCCAAGCCTTCGGGCACACTGAGAAAGTGCTCTGCTGCTGAAACGTATCCCAGGGGAAGACAAAGTGGAATAGAGTATCGATGATGAGCAAAAATGCCCACTAGTGAAAAAAACAAATGGATGGATGGATAGGTAGGTAGATAGATAGATAGATAGATAGATAGATAGATAGATAGATAGATAGATAGATAGATAGATAGAATGTCTAGACAGACATTCAATGTCTTTAAAAAATGCCTTAAGTGTGGCATGCATGTCCTTAGTTTTCTTTCTGTTTCCCTTTGTTATGGGAAAATATAAATCATTGAAGCATTAATGTGGCACCATCATGTTGAAAACCATTTTCTTCAAAGCAATCAGAAGAAGTAGGTGATAGAACGGAAAGTTTTGGCTTTCCTTAATATGCATTTTATTTTTTAGATTCTTTTCATTCCTTGTTTGAAATGCTCTGTCATTTTAGACAAATCTGACGGCTCAATTGTAACCATCATAACAAGCAATAACCAATGCATACAGCACCTTTTCAGCATAAAATATTCTTTCTTGGGACTTACCTGGCAGGCATTCTTAATAAGTTAAAAATAATGACCCTGTTTAGCTCAGTTATAGAGAATTTTCGGTTTCTTTTCTAACTCAATGACTTTTTTCTTAACTTTACAATAAATTGGAAATAACTGGATCAAAATAGCTTTAAGTTTACAACATGAGCTAACAAGGCTAATGACAACACATCTTTTTTTTTCAAAATGGTTAGAGATTTATGCCTGAGCAAAACAAAACGTGAAAGAACAGAGTCAAAAGATGAGCAAATTAACATTCTTGGAGCCAGATACTTTTCATCTATGGAAACATTACCCACAAGAGAGGTTTTCAAACCCAGCTTTTTGCAAACTCCATTAAATTCAATGAATGGATTGTGAAGAGTAAATTGAGCCCATTATCATCTCACAATTTTATATAACATTCATAATCATAGTGTTACATAAGACTGAGCTAACATTAACCAAAAGAACAATTTGAATTCACATATCCAGGGAGAATGAGGTTCTGCTTGACAGACAGAGCTTCCTGTCCTGTTTGCAGCTCGCCCATGCAGCTCCTGGTGCCAGGGAGACCCACATTCTCCTATCAGCAACAACAGAGGGAGGGAAGGAGGCAAACAAGCCCACTTCACTTCAACTTGTCAGCTTTAAATAAAATCTTCTGCAGCTGAAAATGAGACACTTGGGAGAAGATAATGTGTGAAGTATCCAGATTCAACACTGGAGCAAAATTCTCAGCTTTCCTTCCTCTTCCCTAACCTGTCACAAAGTTATTATTATTATTTTAATTATTCAATAGATAATAAGATACCTCATCTAAAGGGTCTTAGGAGAAGAATTGACTCATTTGGCTTACTTAGTTCTTATTCTCCCTTTCTACTCATTTCCTTGGGAAATTGCTCAGATCATTGTGGGTAACCCCTGGAAGACACTAATGATTATCTATGACCTTTGCAGCACATCATACTTATCAATATTTAAATCAAAATTCATAGCACATCACATTTTAAAATATTCATGCATTTGTTATATATTAATTTCTTACCTAATACTTACTCCATTACTGGTTGTATAGTCAAACTATTATATTGGGAAAAAAACATTTATTCCGTGGAAAATAAAATAGGTGAGGTAAACAATGGATCATAATGTCAATCTGTGTCCTCTACCAACTGCTCGAATTCAAATATTCCTGTTTCGCAGGGCAGGCACCGCCACTCTGCTCTTCCCCTCAGATCACTCCACCTGACTTCTTTGCTCCTTTTTGTGTTAGTTTCTTAAACTGCCAAAATTGTATTAAAGCATATATTTCCTTAAAGAGGACTTCCATGCCTTTAAGGAAGGACAGTATCACTTGTTGGAGAAGAAGGCCAGTACCAACTGTCTGCTCTAGTGGAAAGGGGGATAGAAAAATCAAGACTCCTCTTTTTGCTGTTACAAGGCATACCACTTAACGTAAAAGTATTTTTTCTTCTGTTTATTTAAAATGGCATATTTCCTTTATTTTCTACATAAATTTATACTTTTCCTCATTCTTTCTGTACTTTTAAGGTGAGAGTTGATTTGTGAGGTGAAGGGTGTCTTCCCTCTCACTGTATCCCATCATTTAAATTGTCTCAAGTCATCCAAATATATATTTTAAATATATGTTTAAATGCATTTGGATGTACATAGGTTAGTCACTGTAGTCACAGGATGACTACTTACAAGATATTTCAAACCTTATAATTTCTATCTCTTGCATAAATAATAATATCATGCTAGGGCATACTTTAATTACTATTATGTACTATTCAGAAATATTTTCCAATATTTTGATCCCAGTTTTGTTATTCTTTTAATGATTATTACAATGTACATAAAAGAAGATATTTAAAATTAATTTGATTTATTTATTAAATATCCAGGAAAATTATGCACAGTAAAATTGTGAAACCTGCATTCTACTTTATAATTTGAAATTTCTCTCAAACATACTAGCTTCTCTTCTAAAACTCAAAGGTAAGAATTTTCAGTCTGATATCTGAAATCCAGATTTTCCATCATGGTATTGCCTCTGTTCTCACTTCTAACAGGCTGGTAGATAACAATCACCTCTGGCATACCATGCTTGATCTTTGTGAGGCTTGTAATAGCCACTTTACAATGAGTGTCTCAAACAGGAGAGATTAATTTCCCCAGAATATTTCTGCTCTACACTAAGGGAACTGTCTTTGCTCGTTTCCACAGTGATGGCTGGGCCGACAGGTATGACGTGACAGATGGATATCAGCGAGAAGCTGTCGGTGGAATTACAATCAAGCTTCAGTCTCCTGATGTCAAGTGGTTTGATGATTATTATCTGAAACTCCGGCCAGAAACAAACCTCAGAAACCCTTGGTTTCAAGAATTTTGGCAGCATCGTTTTCAGTGCCGGCTGGAAGGGTTTGCACAGGAGAACAGCAAGTACAACAAGACTTGCAACAGTAAGCCAATTTATTGTTTCATTTAAAGTGGATAAGGCTAAGTCTCCAATTTGTCTGAATTGTGTCATGGAGATAGAGACTCTCATTTGTTAGTGTGGAGGACTCTTCCACAAACAGAGTGGGTATTGTTACTTAATGGTGATAAGCAGGTTTTATTCCCATTCACCAAAATATATCTAAGCAAGTGTTTACTCTATCGACATTTAAAATAATTAAATCACCACTATTTATAGTATTAAAATTTTGAATGTGTTTCAGTGAGGGACTGTGCTAGAAGCATCACATGAATTAGTTCCAGAGTGGAACTTCTCTTGACATCTCTGAAGGCAGGGACCCTGTTCTATGCATTTCTATCATCTTGAACAATTAGGAAATGGAACATATGTTTAAAGAATGAATGGATAAATGTCAGAGAGCAGGTCTATTTCCAACTTCAGTAAGTAAACAGAAACAGTAACAGAACGTTTGATGTATATAGTTATAATATTTTAAGAAACATAATTCCATCAAAACCATTATTCAGTCATTAAGTAACTACTTACAAGGGATCAACAATGTGACAAGTTATTGCTTTAGTTATAAGGGTACTACAGTATAGAAGGTTCATTGTCTTCAAAATTTTAGCATCGTAGCAGTAAGGTAATACCCCTGACAAAACCTCGGTTCTGTGTGGTCAGTGCTGTGAGTGACATAAGGTTTAGGATATAGTTTATGCATACCACATCCTAAAATCTTTCCTTGATTTTAATAACCAGGCATAGTAGTACTGACTATTGATGTATAAGTCAATTTCATAAAAACTGTGCTAAAATTGATAAGGGGTGTGTGGAGAATGACTTACCCCACATTGTGCAACAAAAATGGGACAAAAATTTGCAAAGAAACTAAATGTCACATTATCACTACTTTCATTCATCCTGTGAGAACACTAACTCGCGTCAGCCTTTGTCATTGTAACTCCAATTCCAGTCCACAGATAGGTTGCCACATCCCTGTATCAAAATAAGGGAAATAGTGAGTTCATAAAGCAGTCTCTCTCTTAGATCACGTGCATCCAGTGTTTTGCTATCAGTCTACTCCTTTCATGAAAGGATGGAGATAGTAGTGAGAATTTGTGCTTCCTTTATCATTAGTTGAGAAAACAAGACCTTACCCTCCTTATTCTGGTTCTTATTCAAGTAAGAGTAAATTAAGATGCTTTAACTAGGGTTTCTATTGCTATAAAAATACGCCAGAACCATAAGCAACTTGAGGAGGAAAGGGTTTATTTAGCATTTTCTTTCATACCGCAGACCTTCATCTAGAGGAGTCAGGGCAGGAAGTCAACACAGGAACCTAAAAGCAAGGATCAACACAAAGACCATGGAGGAATGTCACTTACTGGTTTAGTCAGTCTGAGTGCTTATCCACTCCGGACCACCTGCACAGGAATGGCATCACCTACAGTGAGCTGGGACTTCCCACTTCAATCGTCAATGAAGAAAATGTGCCAGGCCAATGTGATGAGGGGTGTAAATTCTAAAGTGAGGTTCTCTCTTCCAAAATAACTGAATTGTATCAAGCTGACATAAAACCAGGCAGCACAAAACCAGGCAACATGGAAGGAAAGCTGGAATGTAGAATATTGTGTTGGTCAAAGCAAAACAAACATCACAGGAGGATGGGCTAATAGTTTGCTTCTCTGTTGTTTAATTTTCTGCTCCCTTTTTTTTCTAAATCTACCAAAGCTTGTTTATTTCCTTTGTTTTTAGTTTTCATTGTTATGAAAAAAAGAACTATGAGAATAAGCAACATTTCCGCTGATGCTTCACATTTTTCCTTTTTGTTGATGATTTTATGGTTTTATATTTTTAACCAACTTTTGAAATGACACACCCCTTTTCATCTGGAGATTTGGGGAACATAGTCCTCTCTTTTGTGCTGTGGACAGGTAAGTATGTAGCTACTTTGTCAGAGTGACAGAGTGGGAACATCTCTGTATTCTCATCTCCTGAGCCTGCCACATGTCTTCTTCTTCTTCCTTTTCCTCTTCCTCTTCCTCTCCTCTTCTTCTTCTTCTTCTTCTTCTTCCTCTTCTTCTTATTCTTCTTCTTCCTCCTCCTCCTCCTCTGCCTCCTCCTCCTCTTCCTCATCTTCTTTTTCACATAAACTTAAATTTATTTATCTATTTATTTATTATTTTTCTATCATAAAATATTTATTTTAGATTTTAACACAGAAATGACAAATAAAATATTTCATAAAAGTGTTACATTTCCAGAATTCTAGCCATTATTAGGAGAATGTCATTTGTAAATTTGTCCATTAACATATGACTTTATTTTCCATCTAAAATTGATGAGAACTATGTAAATTTAGGTTGGATATGGAGGCAACATACCCAGAATTAAAATACCAATTTAAATTTTAAATAATTAACTAATTTATTTATTTGCTTCATAGTCACACTGCAGTTTCTCCTTCCTTCTCGCCTCCCAGTCCTTCCCTCTCCCTTCCTCTCCCCTGACATCTGCTCCACCTTTCTCCCTTCCCAGAAAAGGGGAGGCCTCCCATGAATATCAGCCTTGGCATATCAGTTTGCAATAATTCTAGATGTATCTTCTTCTATTGAAGAAAGAAGAGTCATCCCAGCAGCAGTAAAGGGTCCCCAAGGCAGGCAACAGAATCAGAGACAGCCCTTGCTCCTGCTGTTAAGAGTTCTCACAAAGACCAAGATATACATGTTATATAACTGTTATATCCATGTAGAGGGCCTAGGTCCATCCCATGTATACTTCCTGTTAGGCGGTTCTATCTCTGCAGGTCCCCATGAGCCCAGGTTAGTTGACTCTGTAAGTTTTCTTATGGTTTCCTTGACCTCTCTGCTGAATCCATTTCGTAGAATTTCTAAACACTATCATAGCTTCTCACCGAAAGCATTTATTTCCCATTCTATCGACTTCATTTACCTTTTGCTAGTTTTAATCACATAATAACTTGAAAATCAGCATGGATCATCCCTAGCTCTGTCATATCTGAATGTAATTTCTAGTCTATCCCTCTTCAAAATGCTCTCCTTGCACACATCATTGTTTGTCACTGTGTCACAGGACATCTGTCTTTATATTCTTTACGGCCTCAGCACTTCCTCATATCAAAATAAACGTCTATTTGTCTCATACCTAAGTTGCTTCGTCATTTTTGATTATGCAACCTTTGGAGAGGGGTGCTCACCTCTTGAGCGGGAAATTGCTGATAGAGTTATTTTACCACACAGAGAATCATTCGCTGTACAGAGAACAATAGCGGCATCATCATCCACATTAGCAGCTGCAGGCTCCAGAATTCTTTCCTGTCGTGTTACAAAGAATTTTCATCTTTTTATCAGCATGTAAACATTTTATAGTCATTCGATAGACTCCTGTATTTTTTTAAAATGTTTCCTTGCTTCTCTCTATTTTGCAAATTCCTAGACACACTGCATCTATAGAAAATATTTAATAAACACAGTGAAACAAATATCAATTTATTTCTTTTAGACCCAGGAAGTATTACAACAATAACAGAACCTCCCATTTTAAAGATTGAAACCATGGGGATACACGCTGGGGTACAGGTTGAAGATTTTATAAATTTTCTGGGTTTAATTCTAAATCTTTACACAGCTTAGTTGCTTGCCTCCAGCAACTGATTTAACAACTTTTCTGGTAGACTCTTGTCTGGCCTCAGTGGGGGAGGATGCGACTAATCCTGTAGAGACTTAATGCCCTAGGGAAGGGGGATGCAGAGGGTATGGGGAGCAACCTCTCAGAGGCAAAAGGAAGGGGAAGGTGTGAAGAACTCTGGGAGGGGACAGAAAGGGGCAGTAGTTGGGGTATAAATAAATAAAATAATTAATTAAAAAGTCTCCTCAGGTACCTAGCTTATTTTAGGTATCAGTGTGATTAAGCATCATTTAATGAACTTGAGTTTTCTAGCATAGACTCGTTCACAGGCTGTATGATTAGTAAATTAAAATTTTATTTAAAGAATTACTGATATTTCAGGGTTTGGTGTTGTTATATAAGTCACTGATGCTAAAAAAAATAGTACAATTAATTATTTTGCATTTAAAGATCCCCAGCTGTTGATAAAGTTACTTTGCCATACTCTATCACTTACTACAGAGAAAACAGTACCAGCAGCAGCCACACATAAGTATTTACTGTATCATAACTATTTACTATATCATTAATTACATATGCAAAAGTATGTCCAAGAGCTAGAAATGTTTGCAAATCTGTTACAATGAATTTCCAGCTGGTGTCTCCATTCTTTCTAATAAATGTATCTTATAAGGGTTACAGATGAGTGAGTTACTTAGCTTATGCAAATTATCAATCATTTATCAGAATTGTATGCTACTATTTTGAAGGCTTTCCCTGAGACCCTAATAAATGGAAAAGAAATTAGCAGTTCTTTGTCTAGAACTAAGAAGGTGCTTGGCAGAACCATTAATGGCCAAGGCTCAGAGCCTTGGAGGATTGGCAGCTTCTGATCCTGAGGACCCAGTCAATCCTTCCCTATAGGACTGTTTATAGTTCCAAGGCTATTGTGTGCCTGGTGTGAAATGTTCTTGAGAAACTCTGTACTCCCTTTGTGCAACATTGGCTTAGCTTCTCTGTGACTTTGTACCACCGTATGATACTTTCTACTAACTGTCTCATTTCTCTCCTGAAGACAGTATATAAGATGCTACACTTTTTAATAAGCTTGCTTAGCATAAGACATAGCTTTTCTGCAAGACCACCTGACCCTACCTGTCCTGTTCTCTGTATCTTCTCATCTCCTGGCTACCTCCCACTTAGGGCCCTGCTCTGAAGAATGAGCTCAGGTCACCACTCCATCTATTTTTTACTTTTCAAAATATCCATTAGTGTGGCACCTATTGTTCAGAACACTTGGGCATCTCTCAAACTGAAAACAGGACATAAAAATGAGACTTTTGAGAGGAAGTGATTATCTGAAAGAAAGGGCTGCTAGAATTTAGGAACAGAACTGTAAAGGCCAAATGAAATGAACCAAGTGCCACACTTAACATGTTAAGAGATTTCTTCCTAAACTCCCAGATAATAACACTTTAGGAAAAATAATCCTGTAGAATTATTATTCAAAAAAACAAGAGTTAAAAAGCTGGAGTAATTATCTCTCTAATTATCTTTCCTGGTGTCTGGTACATGTGATTTTCCTTGATTAATACCCATCATCAAAAATTATCCCTCCTCCAGGAAAAAAGTATCTAAGACTACACTTTAATCCAATGTTTTTTAAATCAGATAGAGAGTGCTGAGAACTGAATCATTTGCTGGATACAGGAAGTGTATTGTGTAAAAGAGTAGATTTAGATTCAGAAAGCCTACGAAGAAATTTAACCTATAACACTGCTAGAATATAATACACACACACACACACACACACAGAAGCCTTTCCAAGGACAGGCTCTTCATAAAAATATAGGTAATACTGAAAAGAACATTGTAACAGATGCTACTATTTGTGCTAGTTGATATATCCACATCTATATCTATATCTATATCTATATCTATATCTATATCTATATCTATATCTATCCATAAAACTGTTGCAAGTATATGATATTGTCCTTTCCACAGCCTCCATGATTGATCTACTATTTTAACATCTTAGTAATTGCCAGTGCCACATCCATTAAAAATTGTTCAGAACTGACTCCCAGGCCAGATAGTTACTAAATAAAGGAGCTATTGTCCCCTATAGCTGTGACATGCTATTAAAAAACAGGACAACCTTCTATGAAAGGAAGGGTCATTGAGAAGATCATGGGAAAAAGCTTGATTTTTTTCAAAGATAATTTGCATTAATGAATTATAATTAAGTTTTGAAACATCAAGTAAACCAGAGGTAAAAATCCTACCTCAGCAATTTGACCTTAATGTATCTAAATTGAATTCAATAGCTACAGATACAAAGAACTAAAATATTAAAACAAAAAATTGCATATGTCTTAAAGAAATACATAATGGAGTGCCTGCCATTCACCATTTATTCCTAGTTGCCAAAGCTACATAGCACGAAACAAAAATACATAAGCAGTTATAATAACAGAAAATCTAGTCTTTTTCATGAAAAAGAGAGCAAGACAAAACAAATGAGAAAATTATACATTATATTAGATTATCATAGGAGAAATACATGCAGAAATGGGATTTAAAATGTTCAAAGGATACAGTTTTAGTGGGGTAGTCAACTGTGATTTTACTGAGTGATTGGATTTGCATGAAGTCCAGAAGATGAGTGAATGGTGCTGGTGTCCACCAGGAAAAGAATACAGAAGTAAGAGATCACAGAAATATAGTCTAAAGAGGTGGCCAATCTTTAGTCAACAGTTGGAGAGCAATGTAAAAAATAGAATAAGATGTGTAAAAAGAGTAGAAAGTGGTACTAACGAAGTAACAGAAGTTTAGTTTTCATAGAGCCTTGTGGGGCATTTTATTTTGTGTCTGGCTTTCATTCCAGAGAACTAAGAAACCAAAGTTAATTAAGCAAAAGAGGACTTCAGAAGGCATCCCTTGTCTATTTGTTTTAGGGTTGTTTTTGTTGACTGTGTTTTATTTTGAAGTATTTTTTATTACATTTAATTTTCCACATTTTCTGTCAGAATTTATTGCAATGTGTATCTTATATGGCAAGCGTCATAGACATTTGTTTTATGAAAAATAATTGCATATTTATGCATTTGAGAACAATAGAGAGGAATCGTGGGTTTTATATGGACCAGGGAATATCAGAGATATGGGATAATAGTGTGAGAGAAAGGGATCTACATGTAGACTAGAAGAGTCCATCATAAAAACGTAATGATATACTCTAGTCATGTTCACAGCTATGAAGGGATTTGACTGATTAAAATAAGGGGACACAACAAAGAACAGGAAAACTGGAAACCTTATGAATTTTTCATGCCCAGGTGAAATGTCTTAGTCGAGAATGAATACAAAGTTGTTGGATATCTGTGAACATGTCTCCCTTTGGAATGGTATTAAAGATGATCTGTTCATAATTTGAAGGAACTTTATCTTTCAAGAATTTTTCTCATACCATTCAAACAAATAGAAATGTCTTTTAGGTCGCATCCCCTTCAGAAGAACAGCTCTCAGATCCAGATATCAAATTCCTTCATATATTAGAGCAGTGGCGAGGCCAAGATAGAATAAATGCTCCATAAATTCATTTCTTTTTCTTGATTTGATAGGAAAGTACCATTTTCAAACCTGTCTTGCAGTACATAACTAGTATTGGCCAACAGAATATGTTGTGAGGTGATTGATTGTGCAATTTATAGACAGGATACCTAAAAACCCGCAAGAGATTCTAGACTCTTACACCTACGTCTGTATGACTGAAAGTAAGCATTCAGTAAAGGCTAAATCATGTGATAGAAGTGTGGTTCCTTTAGTCACTTGGAAGACACAGGAGAGCTACACAATTGTACACAAGCTATTATGTGACCAAGTGATACCCTTGTAGTGTATTAAGACAGAAAAGTATTGGAGGGTTGTGGTAGCAGTTACCTTCCTGTTTTTTTTCCTAGTAGATAAAAATTACCAGGCTTTTGTCAAGATGTGTAAATGCCAGTCAACAAACAAAGTGACTCCTAGAATTATAGGATCCATCTGTTGCCATGGCAACTCCCCAGTGACTCACAATTTACTGCCTTTTGGAATACATCCATGATATCTAAGCCGTTGCTTCCAAAATATTGTACAGATTAGTCAGAGGCATCATGATTATCAGAGCAGATCTAAACAGTCTCAGAATGAAAGATGATTTACTTTCATTTAGTGAATTATTAAAATATATTCAGGGCAGTTATTAAAATTAAATTTTATAAAAAAAATTAACTGTTTTTATCACATTGTTTCTTTTTTGACAATCCATTAAGCAAGATCATGAGATAGATTTACAAATAATGGAAAAAACGTATTGTCTAGTTGGTCTCTTCCTTCTGATATATATTTAGTTCATTCATCTACAAATATTTTAAGTATAATTTTTATAGGAAGTAAAGAGTGATTGAAATATTGGGGCTGGTAACGCGATTCAGTCAGTCAAATCTTCACCCAATAAGCTTGAAGAGCTGAGTTTGATCACTAGCATCCAATCAAAGAGGAAGGCCTTGAGGCAAGCAACTTGTAATCTCATTGCAGGAACTGAGGGTATCTGGAACTTTCTAGCCATATAGTCTAGAGTAATTGGCAAGTTCTGGATTTATTGAGAGATCCTATATCAAAATATAATGTGAAAAGCTGATAATACTACTAGTTATCATATTGATAAACATATTGACTCTGGCTTCTGTGTACATGCACATACAGGTGTCAGTGTACCTACATGTTATACATGCGTGTGCATACACATGTGAATAACACACACTCACAGATGTTAAAAGGCTGTTAACTATTTAAAAGGAAGAAAAAACTTGTACCTAGGAAGATCAATCCTCAGTGAGTACTGAGTTTGACTGGGTTCTGAAAGGGGGTATTAAAGACAAGGTTTCATTCTAAGTCTAAAAGACTAAAAAAAAATCAAGTAATTAAGTTGAGAAAATATAAGACTATTTTGGTCATCAAAAACAAGCACAATTAATCGGGTCAGAAGTGTCTTATAGCAAATATCTGAGAATGAAAATTAGCAAATTCTCTGAGGACATAGCATAGTAGGATTTGACTCAAGTAATTTCATTATAATAGTTATTTGTTAAATATGTTAGATGACACAATTAAATAATCATTCAAAATCTTTCAAAAGCTTATTCAGAATATTTTAAAATGTTTGGTTTTTGATTAGGATTTTGAGAGAGAATGAGAGATAGAAAGATGATAGATAAATAGACTCGATGATAGATGCATAGATAGATGATACAAGGCTGGATGATAGCTATTATTTTTTATTTATAAAAACTTTTAAAATTGTTGAATGAAGAAAAGATTTTAGATATGAGAAAAAAGAAACTATTATTCTATTTAAATTGTTGGGAATTTAAGAACATTACTACAGCTTCTATAATATGAGAAAAACATTAGAATAAACTTTGATAAATGCAGGGTTGAAAGGATGGGAGCAAATAAGAGTCACTTTGTGGTTTCAAAATTAGGTGACTGACAAAAGACCACAGGACGGAATAGAGGAGGTCCATGGCTGAGTTTTAGTAAGAGTTTCATTCTTTTTCCAATGTAGATGATCTTCTCATTGACTTCTCACTAGTTAGAAGAAAGCGAGAAAATGATCACAATTCTCATCTAAAACAACTAACACTCTTGTAAAGACCCTATCCCTATGACTTTGCCCAAACCCAACTACCTTGTAGAATTTGAGAGACAATAGCACACAATGCAATCTTTGGTGGTGGTGAGGGGCATATTTTACTTATTTACATTTAAATATTATCTGCCTATCCTGGTTCCCCCTCTCCTATACCCCTTCCCCCTGCTTCTGTGAGGATGCTCTCCCTCCCACCTATCCACTCTCAACTTAACACTGACATTCTCCTATACTGGGGAAACTAGCCTTCACAGGACCAAGGATGTCTCTTCCTATTGATGCCAGACAATATCATCCCCTGCTACATATGTGGTTCAAGCCATGGGTCCCTCCATGTGTACTCTTTTGTTGGTGGTTTAGTCTCTGGGAGCTCTGAGGGATCTTGCTGATTGATATTGTCATTCTCCCTGTGGGGTTTGAAACACCTTCAGCTCCTTCAGTCCTTTCTCTAACTCCTCCATTGGGATCCCCCATGTTCAGTCCAATGGTTAGGTGCAGACATCTTCATCTGTATCAGTCAAGCTCTGACACAGCCTCTCAGGAGACATCCATGTCAGGCTCATATCAGCAAGCACTTCTTGGCATCAGCAATAGTGACTGGGTTTGGTGGCTGCATATGGGATGGATCCCCAGGTGGGGCAGTGTCTGGATGGCCGTTTTTATAGTGTCTGCTCCACACATTGTCTCTGTATTTCCATTAGACAGGTGCAATTCTGTCTTAAAAATTTGGAGATGAGTGGGTGGCCTATCACTCAACTGGGGACCTTTCTTAACCTCTGGATATGGTCTCTATAGGTTGTCCTTCCCCTTTGTTGGGCATTTCAGCTAGTCTCATCCACTTTGGGTCCTGGGCGCCTCTTGCTTTCCTGCATCTGTGACTTGCTGATAGCTACTTCCATTCCCCATCCCCCATTGGTACACATTCTGTTCAAATTCCTGACCCTCTGTATATCATCCCTGAGCTGGAAAGCAGGAAAGAACCAAGATGTCCTTCCACAGAGGAATGGATACAGAAAATGTGGCACATTTACACAATGGAGTACTACTCACCTATTAAAAACAAGGACTTCATGAAATTCTTAGGCAAATGGATGGAACTGGAAAATATCATCCAGAGTGAGCTAACACAGTCACAAAAGATTACACATGATATGCACTCACTGATAAGTGGTTATTATTCCAAAAGCTCAGAATACCCAAGAAATAATTCAAAGACCATATAAAGCTCAAGAAGAAGGAAGACCGAATTGTAGATGCAGTCCTTCTTAGAAGGGGGAACAAAATACTCAGAGGAGTTAGAGGGTGGGAGGGACTTGAGGGAAGAGAGGAGGAGGGGGTGGAAATAAGGGGGGCAGGGTCAAATGTAATGTTTAGTACTTAATACAGTTAAATAAATGTGTCACCATTAGGCATATTTCTTTAACATCCTATCTTTTCTCAAGAATGTCAGAAACTAAGCATTGTAAAACGTCAAAACAAATTAAAAAACCATCATTCTACAAAAGAAATCAGTTAACCATTGCAATGCGTGAAGTAAGATAAGTAAATGGAAGTTATAAAATCTCCATCACACAGGAAAAAGAATCTAAAAACATTTGTGCATTTCTAGACTATTCTTGAAACATGTTTCAGGTTTAGGATTATGCATGTTCTGTCTTAATTGTTGTGCCGACTAAATTTATATAGTCATCCAGAGAGTAGAAAACCTTAGTTAAGGAAATATTTCCATAAGATCAGGCCGAAGGCAAACCTATAAAGAATTTTCTTAGTGATTGGTGGGTTGAGGGGCGTCCCATTGTGGGAGGTGCCACGTCTGGGCTTGTGGTACTAAGTGCTATTTGAAAGACAGACCACATGAAACTCAAGAAGGATGACCAAAATGTGGATGTTTCACTCCTTCTTTAAAAGGGGAACAAAAATATTCATAGGAGGGGATAGGGAGGCAAATTTGGAGCAGAGACTGAAGGAACGGCCATTTAGAACCTGCCCCACATGTGACCCACATATATACAACCACGAAAACTAGATAAAATAGATGCAGCTAAGAAGTGCCTGCTGACAGGAACCAGATATAGATCTCTCCTGAGAGACACAGCCAGAACATGTCAAATACAGAGGCGAAGGCTAGCAGTAAACCACTGAACTGAGAATGGGACCCTGTGGGAGGAGTTAGAAAAAGGATTGAAAGTGCTGAAGGGGCTTGCAACCCTGTAAGAACTACAATGCCAACCAGTCAGAGCTTCCAGGGACTAAATCAGTACCCAAAGACTATACATGGACTGACCCATGGTTCCAACTGCACATGTAGCAGAGGATGGCTTTGCTGGGCACCAGTGGAAGAAGAAGCCCTTTGTCCTGCCAAGGTTGGACCCCCAGTGTAGGGGATTGTCGGGGGGAGGGTGTGGCAGGGAGCCGATGGTAATGGGAGGGTGGAAAGGGAGGGGAACACCCTTATAGAAGGGGGGGTTAGGGGGCTTTTGGAAAGGAAACCGGGAAAGGGAATAACATTTGAAATGTAATTAAGAAATACCCAATTAAGGAGAGAGAGAGAGAGAGAGAGAGAGAGAGAGAGAGAGAGAGAGAGAGAGAGAGAGAGAGAGAATGTTCTGCAAGCCATGGACAGCAAATCAGAAAGAGCGAATCCTCCTCCATTACCTCTATATCAGCTCCTGCCTCCAGATTCCTGCCCTATTTGAGTTCCTATCCTGTCTTCTTTCAACAATTGGAAGGGTAAGCCCAATAAAACTGTCCTCTACAATTTGATTTTCAGTCATGGTGTTTCACTGTAGCAATTGAAACCCTAAGACAACTGATAAGTGTTGTTTCTAAGGAATACAAGTGAAATAAGAAAGCAATATTCAGGCGAGTTTAATAGCCTAGTGCAATATCTATGTTACGCAAAGTAATGCATAACATATTAAAAGCTGACTTTAGCCCAGGTGTTTCTGTGCCCTTCTGTAGCTCTGTTGTCTGGGGCATCATCAACTATTTTCACTTTTGTTTTAAGCAGTAAAATTTCCTCTCAATTGATAGAGTTGTTGGCAGTAGTAGCTAAGGAATATGCACATGAATGTTTAATTTGAAGACACCTGGTTAGAGAGGAACTGTCTGCTTCAACCCGCTAATGACATCTTTTGGTACTCTCTACCACAGCCTCTGAATTCCAACTGGCTTTTTGTATTTGTCTGGGCTTTGGTATTGGAGAGTTATAATAGGCATGTTTTCCTTAAGCTTAAAGTTATATCTTCTTTTCCAGGAAGTTATTTTGTTTTCTGATTATTGTTTTTATAAAACCACTCAAAATTACTTGTAGATTATAGCATCCAAAGAGTAGAGAGCATGCTTTCATAAACACAATGAACTTAATGCAGAGAAATGCTAGCATTTAATAATTTTCATAGTAATCTAAAACAATGACCATAGCAGAAGGAACTCACTAGTCTACTAAGTACTCTTTTGTAAGGATACTAAGACTAAATTGAAAGAGGGTATGTGATACACCCTTGATAGAAGGCAGAAACATTGAATATTCAGACATTGGGACGCATAATGGGTGTGTTTTTATTCCCAAACATTTCTCTTTAGAAAAGAGCTAAAATATCTGATATCTGTTTTTTCTCAGCAAAATCAAGATAATAAGTTTGCTTGTACATTGAAAAGTGTACTTTGCTGGATCTTAGGCATTTTGGTATTTAGTCTTCTCCTGCAAAAGCTTATAGTAATATTTTAATCTAGGGAGAAGGGAATGAGTCCCTTTGATTTTTGAACTCAAGTTTATTTTATTGAATTGTTATAGTTTGCATAACAAAATAATTTGTGCTATAGGTATTTTTCCAATAAAAAATTGATAAAAATTAGTGATCATTAGTGAACTTCATACCTAGAAGTGGCTTTTCAATTTCGATTCCCCAGCAGTAATACCTTCTCAGTGTTACCAGACTAAATGAGAAGATGGATAAATCCTGGAGTCCTAACAGAATAGATATGCTTGGCAAATATATTGTATTTCTATTGCTATAATAAAATATCATGAACAAAAGCAACATTTATAAGGAATATTTTGAGTTATGTTTCCAGCGGATAAAAGTCCATCATGACAGGGAATTGTGGAAGCATAGCCAAGAGCTCACAAATAGAACTACTAGCAGGTAGGAGGAAGAACAACCTTACGATGTTTCAAGTCTTACTTGACATCCAAGTCTTACTTCAAGTCATGCAATGACATACTTCCTCCAAAAGGTAATCCCCTAAGCTTACCCAAACAGTGTCACCAATTGCCCAATACCATGGGGAACATCTCATTCAAATCACCATATTCCCTATTCTTGAAAGAGGATAAAGTAACAGTGATTGAGGCAGGGAAGAAGTTTTATTCTCAGTGAAACTTTGCTTCAAATATTTAAGGTTTAATGACCTAAGATCTCAGTATTTGTAGTAAACAGAAGGAAAAGGAGGACTGATATCAGCCCACGTCATCTTGACATAGCCATGGTACTATTGATTATTATATTATGCAATTATTCTTAAAATGGGCCATTTAGGTTTTGTTGATACCAAAAGTCTCTGTAGCTTAATATCTGTATGTGTTCTGTGCCTTAAGATCTTCATCCATCCAAGGCAACTGCAGAGAAGAAAGGTTCAAGACAGTGTATTAGTAATAGATATGAAGAAGCAAGATGGAGTCAAAAACAAAGCAAAATCAGCTAGTTCAAGAACTGGACATGCCTTCTAGTGCTACCAGAACCCAAATCTTTTTCCAGAACAAAGGAGATGGCATAAGCATGACACGCAGAAGGTTATTTAAATTCAGGGATAGTTTAAAATCATAGAACCCTACATGTGATTGAGATTATGTTTTTATACAACAAGCTCTAACTAACCCTCTAAGCAGCACATGACATTTTTGCTAGTCATGCCTTCTCCAATGCCTGCCATTTTCAGTCCCTTATCCCAGTTCCTGTTATCAGCAACAACAACAACAACAAAAAAAGGAGATATATACAAGGACTAGCTTTTGTGCTCTTGGGCAAGACTTAATTATATTAATCCAGCAGACCAGAAAAAAAAGAAAAGAGTCATCTGTAGGTATAAGTAATATAACTGAATTCCAAACTCAGTCACAGGTATTTGGTAGGTGTTAACTTCTGCCAAATGAGCCTGCGTGGTGTAAGGCATCTGCCTCCAGGAATGGAAAAAGCTATGCTAGTGAATTGAATTTGACATGTGTATTTTTATTTTCAAAGATTGTGTATCAGGAAATATTTTAATTTAGGATTTTACCTTTTATTTTTAACTTGTTCCTATTGTATATTACGACAAAATTTTTACATGTTAATGTCACCCACGTACTTTAGACAAGGGCTCTGGAGCTTATCTTACACGTGAAGCTTATCTGCATCATGGAATGCATTAATTTTACCATCTGCCCACAACAGTACACATTCAATACCACCATTCAGCAAACTCACCAATGTGTTTCACACTGATATGTTAAAAGTTTATATCAGGTCTTCATTATGTAAACATGATTTGCTGACGCACTCATGGAAAATCTCCAGACTCCAAATCAGCTGATGCTGAGTAACCCAAACTTCAACCTAAAGAACATTGGTTTTTTCTTCAGGTGTTAACATTGTCTTTGTTGTTGTTTTGTTGGGACAGCCCTCACCAAAAGTCTATATG
The DNA here is from genome assembly GCF_021556685.1 of Rattus norvegicus. Classification (NCBI taxonomy): domain Eukaryota; kingdom Metazoa; phylum Chordata; class Mammalia; order Rodentia; family Muridae; genus Rattus; species Rattus norvegicus. Next base: position 154,312,745 of record NC_141534.1, read on the forward strand.
GCTTTTCTGACTCTAATAAAAGACAATTCCATCAGCTATGATATCAATGGCCTCCCAGAATTTGAAGAGTGGGAATAGCCAAGGCCAAATTATTTACTATACATTCTTTACTTAAGCAACATTGAGTCTGTTTCTTCTATGGGAATTTACTTTTATAAAAGTTAAATATTGTTCCTTTATTGGACTGTGGCTATGCACATAATCCTCAATTAATACCAAATAGTTCCAAGGAAATGATTATTAAAAGAAACAATAATCATTATATTAAATCATTATAAAATCAGTTAATAACTATCTACCTGATGGCAGGTTGCTTTCCACATGAAAATTTGACTCCTTATTATTTTATTGCAATAACAAAGAACTATTGATAACTGTATTCTATTTTTGTTTTTTATTGTACATTTTATGTATTTACATTTCAAATGTTATCCCCTCTCCCATCTCCACTTCCTCTGCTTTTATGAGGATGTTCTCCCTCCAACCCACTTACTCCCAACTCAACACTCCCCTACACTGGGGAAATGAGCCTTTGGAAGACCAAGGGCTTTTCCTCCTATTAATGCCAGTCAATGACATCCTCTGCTACATATGCAGCTGGAGCCATGGGCCTCTCCATGTGAACTCTTTGGTTGGTGGTTTAGTCCCTGGGAGCTCTGGGGTATCTGGTTGGTTGATGCTGTTCTTCATATGGGTGTGTTTTAAATTACTACTTGGAAAAATATTGGATCCACTATAGTGTCGTAGCAGGTAGAGGACCAAAAGTAGAAGCCTGTACTGGTTGTGCTGGTTTCCATGAAAACGGAGGACTCAATTAACTCTTAGAATTTTGGACATAGCCTTTCCCAGTCCTCTTTACAATACTTTTCTGCCTTTCTGTTATTTAAATTTCTCTAGCTTTCTGAAAAGGTGCTCCTTTTTAATGATATCAATGGCCTCCCAGAATTTGAAGAGTGGGAAAGCTTATTAAGTTCTCATTCCCAAGAAGTTAAAGAATGCAGAACACAGCAGGATGACTCTGCTTCAACTTGCTGAATGATGGGATTGGAAAGCCTCACATAACCTAACGTGAAGAGATCATCAAATCTAGCAATGAGATTGATATTTTATGAAGGCTATTACTAAAGATTTCTTGGTCTTAATTTAATAATTTGCAAAACTTAATGGTCTTGCTAAAACTATAATTATAATGAACATTTTAAAGCAATTGATTACTAGGTTCTTCATAATCATATTTTCCATTCCCATCAATCCTATGAGATAGTCACCATGCATGTGCCTTTACTGGTAGAAGAAAACCAAACAAAAAACACAGTGTCAAATGCTTCTTTGAGATTGCATAACTCTTAAATGATCTAATAACCTCAAGACTCAAGTTACATAATTCCAAATAAATTAAATCTTCCTGCATACATAGACAATTTATCTTTCTGTCACTATTAGGCATTTCATTGATTCCATAATATACATATTAGATATATAGCCATTTTCTGGGAACCCTGTTCATTAAAACTGCTTTTGTATGTTGGTGGAACTCAATACATACTTGTAAAATGAATAAAGGAATGCATACCACAGTCTGGTTAAAGATAAGATGTTAGCAGCAGACTCTTTGTTTCCGTGGAGCTGATGAGTTATAAATCAAAGGCTATTTACATCCAGCTTATAAGTAAGCAATACATATTCACAATGACAAAGTGAATTATAAACTTGTTTCTCTTCATAACTTCTTTCAAAATATATTTTATAACTGTCCTTTTGTGATGTGATACATTGTTAAAATTTCTATGATTCCTTTAGATCTTATATGTTTTCTTCCTTTAATCCATAATATTTCCTGAGGGTTACAAGAATATGAGTATTTTTTCCAATTATGGCTGAGTCATTATGCCACAATAACAGTCACTTTTCCTCAGTAGTTTACATGGTCATGAAATTCCATGGTTAACTACTGCACACTGCAAAAATAAATTCCCTCATACAATTGAGGTTGAGAGAAGCAGTAACCTCTAGGCATAAACACAGATATTTATATGGTAACTTGACAGGTACAACACATCCATTTAATAAAAAATAGCTGAAAATTTCCCTGTAGGACCTATATCTACTCAGCCACAGGCTTTTTATCTTGGCACATAGTATCACACATAGATTACCTCTTGTGAAACAGGATTTGAAAACACAAGTGGAAATTAGTTGGTTTCGCCAGTAACAACTGTCCACCTACTATACCAACTGATATATCTTGTCTGGAGTTGACTCAAAGACAACTACAAAGACTGAACTGCACAATTGTTCCTTAGGAGTTAAGCTCAGTTGCAATCTGTTTTCTCAATGACATACAAACTGTACAATGTCTTCAGAAACAAAGACTTAGCATCAAGTGCTGGCATGCAAACACCAACAAAGGAAATAGTTGGATAATATTTTTGATAACCTTATATTATGATTGCAATACTCAGTCTAGTCAAAACCTCCTGTGTGCATCTGCCTTTCTCTTTCAAATGTACAGCATTCCTTTCCTCAATTGTTGCTATCTATATAAATACCAGAGAAAGCAAAATATTTTTGAAATTCAAATATAATTACATTATTTTTCCTTTCATTTCCTCCTCTAACACCTTCCTTGCTACTCCTTTACTGGTCTTCCCTGACCCCCTGTGTCTGTATGTATATGTGTTTCTGTTTCTCTATTTTAGATATATTTTTTCCAAATTTGTATACCAGTTTTGCAAATCTAAGATGCAAAGGTTAGAATTATATTATTATATAAATGCAATGAAATCTTTCATCAAGTATAGCAGGATCTATAAAAGTCCACTGCCATCTAATCAAAGCATCAAAAGATTCCAAGAACCAGGAGCCAAGGGTATACTAACACCACCACCAAACCTAACAACTTATAAAAACTTGGCACATAGTATCACGCATAGATTACCTCTTGTAAAATAGGACTTGAAAACACAAGTGGAAATTAGTTGGTTTCGTCAGTAACAACTGTCCCCCTACTATACCAACTGATATATCTTGTCTGGAGTTGACTCAAAGACAACTACAAAGACTGGACTGCACAATTGTTCCTTAGCAGTTAAGCTCAGTTGCTTAACACAAAGATCTTTGTTTCCTTCATTTGTATCATCGAAGTATAGCAGCTTGAATAGTAGACCCTGTCTTATTAGGTCTATAATGCATAATGCATTGCCATTCCCCATCAGGCTCCTTGTTTCCTGTCCCTGGAGTAATACTTCAGAGTCATTGTGTCTCTCCCATGAACATTGTTTGAATATTTTGCACTATGCAGCCTTTCCTGGATCCCCAAAACAAAGCATTTTCTTCTCTGTTTCCCTTTCCAGTGAAACCTATTTCCCAGTTCTTACAGCACTAGTTGGTCACCATGGCCATTGCCTGTCCGTCCACCAAACCTGGCACTTGAAAGTTTGCTGGGATATAATATCACCCCCAGTATACTGACTTGACAAGAAAAGTTTTCTTTGAATTGTTTACTTTAGATGGATAACTGACAACCCCAGAATGAGTTTAACTTCTTTTTACCTGTGTCATTCCTTTCCATTCCTTCAACCTTGTTTGATAACTTTCTCAGACTTAACACTTTCCAAAGGCTTTCCAAGTATTCGAGAGGCTCATGAAAACAGCATTTGGCTTTCTGTCACAATATGTTATTTCCACCAGCAAAGCCAGATAGGACCAACTCTTGCTATTTGTTCCTTCAAGTGAACTGAGCGTACCTTGTTGACTGCTTTTCCCTCTCTCCATCACCTTCTAAGTGTGTAACCACTTTATGATCCTTACCAGTACGCTGGTCTAAATAATTCAGAACAGACACCGGCTTTTCTATATTATAAAGATCACCTCCCACCCTGGGGTTCAATCCTAATGTTCCTCTCGAAGTGCCTTCTTGTTTTGTTTTATTTTTGTTTGTTTTGTTTTTTTAACTATCCTGAAAATACTAAAGGTGGCATCAAAACCAACGTTTCTTATGTCTGACTATTTTAGTAAGGCTTGTCCTTCTTTGTCTCAGCATAACTAATATTTCACCAGAAATAAACCAATGCCCCTAATGGTTCATTTGAGCCAATCCATCAGGTACTGATTGCTTGTGTATTAACTTAAATTCTGTATTATTTGTCTCAAGAGTGGAATGGTATTTATATCACTCAAGTTCTCTCCTTCCACATCACATAGACTGACCCCATATAATCATGTCCCATGGCCAGCATGTCAGAGACTAAGTCCTTGTTTAAAAGATATATTTTTTTCTAATTCAGACAGTTCAGATACAAATTATTTTCTAGTTATCACAATTCAGTTTGTGGAATCATTAAGACCACAGCCTGAATGATGAGTCATGTGAATTTTCCTTCCTCTGTATTAATAAGAGTGGGGGAGTTCAATACCTCGTTCTCATCAATTGACAGGCCATGGAGACAGAAACTAAACAGAGAAATAATGAAACTAAGAGATGTTATGAATCAAATAGACCTAACAGATATCTTTAGAACATTTCACCCAAACACAAAAGATTATACCTTATTCTCAGAACCTTACGAAACCTTCTCCAGACTATATACTAGATCACAAAGCAAGCCTCAATAGATACAAGAAAATTGAAATAACTCTTTACATTGTATCAGGACACCATGGATTAAAGCAGCCTTTAACAACAACAGAAACAACCGAAAGAAGGATTCTCATGAAAATGGAACAACTATCTGCTCAATGATTACTGGGTCAAGAAAGAAATAAAGAAATTAAGGACTTTCTAGAATTCAATGAAAATGAAGACACAACATATGCAAATGATGAGACACGTTAAAATCAGTGCTAAGAGGAAATTTCATAGCACTGAGTTCCTTCTTAAAGAAATTCTACAGTTCTCATGTTAACAATTGAAAAGTATACTCTAGAAATACTCTAAAACTCTATAAATAAAAAGAAGCGCATACACCCAATAGGAGTAGACAGCAGAAAATAATCAAACTCAGGGCTGAAATGAATAAATTGGAAACAGAGAGAAGGATACAAAGAGTCAACAAAACCTAGAGCTGATTCTTTGGGAAAATTAATAAGGTAGACAAACCCTTAGTCAAACTAAAAGGCAGAGAGTTAGTACCCAAATTAACAAAATCAGAAATGGAAAGGAGACATAACCAGGAACACTGAGGCAATTCAAAGAATCCTCTTCACTTTAACCTGGTTCTCTCCTGCCTTGGGGCATGAGTCTATCCATGGGATTCTGACTTTTGAACCCAGGGAAAGGCTTTTCAACACATGTCTAATTTATGCCTCTTTCCTTTAAATTCTGCCAGATGGTAGAAATGACAGGCCCGCAGCTTCACCTCCTTCTCTATGTCATTTCTCCTGCAAATGCAGAGATTAGTGTCGAGGCCTGCATCAGCATGTCACCGTCCAGTGAGGTGCCTCTCTTACACAGAGAGCTTCTTTCTGGGCTGACAGTTGAACCCCAGCTATATGTTTTATGACCCACAGCAAAATGTTCACAATATTTGACACAACCTACTTATGATGCCATTCTATATGTGCTATTTTAGGAATGGCAATACATTATGTACCTTATCAGGTATTTGGGTTACATCCTCATACTAACATAAATGACTTTACTCATTAAGAATGTGTGTTACTCAATACCACACAGAATAAGATGACCAACCTCATAGTTTCCCCTAAAAGGACTCTCCACTCTCAGATGGCTTATCATTGTTTCTTTGTGCTCTCTGCCCAACTTGAAGGTAAGCCCTACCAAAGATGCCCACCAAAGAATTGCGTCTTCCCTAGAAATTGCCTACTACTTAAATTAAGCCAAGAAAGGATGCTGTGCGTGTTATCATTTCTATGAACTTCTTGTGCCTTGTAAGATTTATTACCTTCCCGAGTCTTATAATCCCCCTTACATTATGCATAAAGAAATGATTCCATTTGGAAGAAGGAGCTATATAGCAACAACATTTCAGACAGAGAGTACAAACATTTAAATAGACTAGTCAGACTACCAATAAGGACACATCTCACCCTAATTTCCAACAATCATTAGGTGCCAAAAGTAGAAATTCTTTCCTTAGGCAGTAACAGATGTGCATTAATTGTTTCATCAGAGATAAGTGTTAGGCACACAGTTTATTGTGGAATTGGCATGCTTGATCCTCCGATCAATCTATTATAAATAATTAATGTTGAAATTATAAAATAGTTCATAGATTCACTTTAGTATCTTAGTCACACAACCTCTCTTCATCCTCAAATATAACTGTTGTCACGTTATATATGTGCAAACTAAAGCACAAAGAAATTCATTGGTAGGTCAATCCTAAACAAATAACTAATAAATGAAGTGTCATAATTTGAATACAAATTTATAAAGCAATTTTTATGACATGCCTGCTATAAATATGAAACATTTGTTTGAAATAATGCCCATTATTAGTAACCATTTTCAGATTTTGCAGAGTCATGTGAAGCAGGAAGAATGAGTCCCTTTTCCACATCACCAAGGAAACTGGAGGAGATTTAGTTTAGTGGTTTCATGTTATTGGATCATGTAGACCAAAAGGATGCTAGATATGTTGCTTTGCTTCGAGCAGTGATTACATTCACATGGCAATTAAGCTAGAATTAAGTATCAAAAATAACCTTTTCGGAAAGCATTTCTTAGACCCTTCCATGTTTCTTTAATGCAGTCATAGTCTATCTGAAATGTTTACCTCTATATGGTAGCAATGCTTTACAATTTCAAAAGTTTTTTTATTATTATGTAAAGTTGCTCAACATACATGAATCTTAGCTTTTCATATAAAAATTTTAATAGCTTATAATAGCTAAGTTACAATCACAGTAATTAGTTTCTTAACAAAAATTACCCTGTCCTATTTGTCACTTATGATACATATTTTCTCTTCAGGTTCTCACATTAATTAATCAGAAATATCATTTCCATTCTCATATATAAGAAAATGGCATTATTTTTGCTTCTTATTCTTTATTAATTATTTTATTTATTTACATTCCAAATGTTGCACCCCTTCTTGCTCTGCCCTCCACAAATTCTTCATCCCATCCCCCTCCTCTTTGCTTCTGAGAGGGTGCTTCTTTACCCACGCACCCATTCCCACTTCACCCCACTAGCATTCCCCTTCCTTGGGGACATTAAGTTTCTAAAGGATTAAGCACATCCTTTCTCACTGAGACCAGACAAGGCAGTCCCCTGATACATATGTAGTAGGTGCCATGGACGAGACCATGTATGGTTTTTGGTTGGTGGTTTTGTCTCTGAGAGCTCTGGGGGTTCCAGGTTAGTTGACACTGTTGTTCTTCCTATGGGATTGCAATCCCCTTCAGCTCCTTCACTCCACCTTTCCCCAAACTTAGTCCAGTGGTTCACTGTAAATATCTGCATCTCTCTCCGTCAGCTGCTGGTAGAGCTTCTCACAGGACAGCCATGCTAAGCTCCTATCTGCAAGCACAACATGGTCTCAGTAATAGTGTTAAGGTCTGGTACCTGGACATGGCATCGATTCCAGGTTGAGGCAGCCTCTGGATGGCTTTTCCTTCAGTTTCTGCTCCATGTCACTGCATTTCTGTTATACAGAAACAATTCTGAGTCAAAAATTTTGAAGATGGGTCAGTGACCCTTTGCCTCAACTGGGGACCATGTTTATCTACTGGAGGTGGTGTCTTAGGTTTCATCTCCCCACTGTTGTCATTTCGGCTAAGGTCAACCCCACTGTGTCTTGGGAGTCTCTCATATCCTTGGTGTCTGGGACTTTCTAGAGTTTCCCTAACCCCATTGTGTCCTGGGAGCCTCTCACATCCCAGGTCTCAGGGACTTTCTAGAGGTTCCTCAGCCCTGGCCACTCCCACATATGCATATTTACATTCATTCTCTTGCCCTTCTGGACTTCTTTCCTGTCTCCCCCTATATATGATCCTGGCCCCTTTCTTCCCCTCCACTCTCCCAGCCAGATAGATGCCTTCCTCCCTATGCCTCCCATGATTATTTTGTTCTTCCTTCTAAGTGAGATTGAAGTAGCTACACTTGGCCTTCCTTCTTCTTGAGTAAGCTTTATACAGTCTGTGGTTGTATCATGAGAATTCTGACCTTGTTGCTAATATTCATCTATCAGTGAGTACATACTATGTATGTCCTTTCGGGTCTGGGTTATCTCACTCATAATGAAGTATATCTATTGGATCTTTATTGAGAATTCAGAGAGAATAGAGGTGTATATAGGAAAGGACAGCTTGCAGGATCATCACGCACTCGATTTTGAAATTCTAACCCACTATGCATTGGATTATTTCATTGGCATTACATCCTCTCTATGAGCCTAATGTCTCTCATCTAGGCAAGGGCAAAGCATTATGCTCAGCATGCACATAGCAAATTCACATTTCTATGATAGTGCAGATGATGGATATGTAGTAAACCTGGTAATGGGTATTGTTAGAGATTGTCTCCTCATTGTCTTTTGCTCTCATAACTGTCTATATAACATTGTGGAATAAAATAACTTCTGTGAAATCATTATTACCATGGTCAAAAATGGAAATGTCATGATTTAAAATAATTGATAAAATAAGTAATATATATATATTCCAGGACCATATGTTATACTCTCATCAAATTAGTCTTTCCTGTGTATAATTTTTGATCTTTGCAATTGCAGTTCAGTTCTTTACAGAATGTTTGGATATAGGAAAGTAATTCATTTGTAATTTTCTACTTCATTTCAATTACAGAGTTTATTATAAAAGATGAGTTTCTAATTTAGCATGCTTGTTTTTTTAATTAGAAGCAAACTCTTAAAAGAAACATTTTTTGCATCCTTATCAGAAACCTGAATGATTAATATAGTAATTCTTAAATTCCCAAATGTGGGCAGTGCCAACTTTGCATTTACCTCAGACTAATCTAGCCATATCTTAAATGTACATTATATCATGCAAACAGCAACAACGTGGTTTCAGTTATCTGGGGGCTTCTCAATGGCAATGTGATTTCCATGTGTGTTTTCTCAAGTGTATTCTCTCAACTCTACTGGAAAGTATAATTTTTCCTTGTTTTCAATATGTTGTGACCATGAAAATACAACCATTCAGGTGGAAGATATACCAAGGCTACAGAATAGCATTTCTAGTGGAATACTTTTAAATTACACAGTAGAAAGCTAATTATAGGATTGAGGAAACCATGTACCTTTTGGAAACATCACAAAATTTACTTAAAATGGAATTCATAGAAAAGAATGGCTGTAGTAATGAAAGAGAGATCAAAGTGGAAAGATTCGTGTCTTGCTATGGTAAGAATCCAGTATCCTAATTTTTATCCCAGGTTCTTAAATAACATTACTACCTTGGTTCTTATTCCTATAGAATTCATTTACATACTACATGGAAGTTTTTCAATATTCCATGATGTATATGAAACAACTATTGTTGTCTCAAATCACCCATTTATTTGAGGACTGTCAACCAGTTGCTGGTGGTACTCATCACAAAAACTTAAAAGTTGGCATCCTGAATAGAGAAATATATGGTTCCCCAATGCACTGCTGAGGCTTCTGAAACTTTCCAAATTCTGCAGATATCAGTGATGTTGCCCTTGAGGATTTAGAGGACACTTCTCTATATTTCAGATAAAGCTATATAATAGAGATATTATAAATATTGGGAACAAAGCAGTATCAGTATATTGGTTATAGCCCTAGGATCCTGGAGATGCTGGACTGCCTCTCACAGCATGAGCATGTGTGGTGTTAGTAGGGAGGATAAATTGTTTATGTGATGTCATCTATTACAACAGCCTTTTCATAGATGATTCTTTACTACTTTATATCCCTAGTCTTGGCTCAAGTCACCTCTCATAATCCATTGATAAAATTGGCAATGCTAAATACTGTATTCTATGCAGGAAATAGCTTGCCAAATAAAGTCCAAGCTCACTTAATTCATAGAGAACTGATTTTCCATTCAGAACCAATGCTAAATCTCATGGTAGGATTATAAGCTATGCAAACAAATAAACAACACAAAGTACTGTCTAACAAATAGTAAATGATTGGGTGAGATGTTTGCTTTAATTCAGTGTTAGAACTTGTGAAAATACAAGAAAAGCAAAGTTGTCTTATGGTTCAGAAAACTCATACTCTATTGGGGGAATAGTAAAGTTCCTGGATAATTCTATTGCATATCATAAAGTATTATATGTTGTAGGTAGAGAGATGTATCCTTTGTTAAAGAATTTTCCTTGCAACCATGAATATTTGAATTCAATACCCAGAATTGATATCCAGAGAGAGAGAGAGAGAGTGAGAGAGAGAGAGAGAGAGAGAGAGAGAGAGAGAGAGAGAAGAGAAGAGAAGAGAAGAGAAGAGAAGAGAAGAGAAGAGAAGAGAAGAGAAGAGAAGAGAAGAGAAGAGAAGAGAAGAGAAGAGAAACACTTATAATCTCAGTTCTGGGAAAGCAGAAACATGTATATCTTTTATTGACCAGTCAGCTAACTGACCTCAGGTCCATGACCTCAAAAACTTAAAATGATTTTCTGTACTGGGCTCCATCTGTACAATGGGAAAGTTTTCATGATTAGGAGAAAGACTGTGCTTATCTGTAGTCATAACAAAAATAACTACAGACAGTTATGAATTATAATGGTTTACTAAATTGATAGTTGTAAGTTGTCCCACATTAACTATGAATTCACTAGTAATGAGTTCTTGACTAGGATTCAATACCAGGAACGTTTTTCTTTTTGGTGAGAAGGTCTTAAGTCCAACTAGAGAGCTACTGGTTACCATCAAGATATATGTGCCACTACTGCACCTATAGAATTATTGTGTCAACCAGTTGTTGGTGTGGTTAATACACATCATAACTATTAGTTGTCACTTCCTTCTTTGGATGCTCTGTAAGCATGAAAATTTTTCAGAAGTTGAGCAAATAAAGCTTTAACAACATGATTGCCAACATGTGAGCTGAACAAGGATAATACTAGTGGATATACCAAAACAGATGGAAAAGCCCACAAAATTTCAACCCTACACAAAGAAATGTGGGCAAGGAAGAGAAACTAAAAGAGGCAAAGGTGATCTTCCTCATGAAAATGACAAAAAAAGTGGCTGTCCAATGCCAAACAGGCAGCCTAGAAAATAGACATATAAGAAACATTGTATGGAATATAAAGGTTATATTTAGCAATATAACTGTACATATATGAATTAAGTAACAATTAGTGCAAAAAAGAGACACTAAATTGAAAAGGAATAGGGAGAGATTCATGGGATGGTATGATGGAAGGGAGATGAAGGAATCTAATTATAATTCTAAAAATAAAATTTTTTAAATTGAGAATGTCTCTTAAGGAATGACACCTCTGATTGTTCTCACACACACGTATATGCACACACACACACACAGAGGGAGAGAGAGAGAGAGAGAGAGAGAGAGAGAGAGAGAGAGAGAGAGAGAGAGGGAGGGAGAGAGAGAGATGCTGTAATGGACATATAAGCACATTTGTCTGGAAACAATGGTAAAAGATTCACTTGCTTTGGGATATGCTTTGACCTTCTGTCACAGAGTAATGGAAATTTATTGTGGCATGCATAATTAATAACTATATAGATTTAAAATAACAAGAATGGATGAGCCTGCTTCTGTGCAATATTTTCATTATAAGGCTATATTGCATTACCCAATAACACCCTCAACACTTTCAATTACTTTCTTCAACATCTTTACTGTCTTCCCTTATATTTCTCTTGTTATTTGTTCTTACTCATGGGTAGACAGAAAGTCATAGGGATAATATGAAAGTGTTTTAAAAGTTACAATAAGAACAGACATAAAATACACGTTTGCTCATTGTTTTAACCCACAATCGTTAGTCAATTTGATAAAAATATTATAGAATTAAAATTAATTTGCCTCAGTCAATTTGATAAAAATATTATAGAATTAAAATTAATTTGCCTCTCATAATGAAAATAGCACTATTTAAAGAACTAGGAGGCAAAGAGTCTTGGAGAAGTTATCTCTCACCTCTTGGCCTTATTTGTCTCATTGTAAACTAAGTTTATTGAGCCAAACTAAGAAGTTGCAATCACAAATGAGTTCAGGGGCTAAGGAGATGTCATGAATGTAGAGAGTTGCTTTCACTGGGCAAAAACAAGGAAATTATGGTTATGTCTTTATTTCTGAGTGTACATAGGTGGTTATTTGATATTTCTATAAACTAGCACTTGGCCACTTCATCTACATCCAATTCTAAGTACAGCTTGGGTGCTTCCTTTCTGTAGCCTTTCGACTAGATAGATGCTCTCACAAGTTCCTAATATGTGAACCTTCTCAGGCTCTGCCTTCCTGGTGTGGTCTTATTTTTCTTTGTTTAACATACACTAAACTTCAAGGTTATGTTGCCTGGTTGAACTAAAGACGACTTTGTGGATTGCAAAATTAATGTATCACAGATTGGAGGGTTTATTTTTAATTTATTAATCCTGCTGGAGATTTCTGACTTGATTATATGCTGATAAAATTTTCCCTAAACACCAAAGCTTATACATCAGGATCCAGTTTAGAATAAATAGAATAGAAAAAAAGTTTAGGCCTGTTTTGCTTTTACTTCTCCTTCAAAGATGGTTATGAATATGTGACAGTTTTGGCTAGCACAAAACCTCATGCCAAATTGGATCTGTCCTTGAGCTACATCAACACTGCTAAAGGATTTGCGTTCTTTAGAGTATTATCATTCCAAATACTTAATTTTCCTACTCTTTCCTACTGCCTAATGAATGATAAAAGAAGTTTGAATGAAATAGATCCTTTTATTACACACAATCATGCCATTCCAATTAGCTTAATAATATTAAATTTCATGGTCCCTAACAAGCTTCTATGCCTGATGTTTTTTTCTTTTTTGTTTTTGAGGTTAAAGATTTTATCATATTCATTGTTTGTAACACCAGTACACAACAGACTGACATGCAATGAGGACTCTAATAGATGATTTTATAGGAAATAATTTGAACATCTTTGAACAAGTCAATGCAATAATGAGCTAATGAGAAAGAAATTTCCTCCTGATCCAAAGTAGCCACAGCAAAAACAATTAACTATAACTCTGAAGGTTCTACTAAGACATCTGAAGAATGACTATTAGATCAATTGAAGCACACACCTTAGAAATATAAACGTAAAAATGTAAATATTGGTTCAACTTTAATACCACACATATATGGTTATACGATTTCATTTTCTCCCACTTACTATCAGCCCATGTTCTGGAAACTTCAAATTTGATAATATGTAATATTTATGCTGTTTAAATCATATAAACATTGCTTGCTTAGGGAAAAATGTGCCTGGTGTACTGACACAGATCTATAATCCCAGTACTCAAGAAGTTGACACAGGAGGATAATGATTTTTGCATCCATCCTGCACTATATAGTCTAGTGAGAAAAATAGAGAAAAGAGAGGTGGGAGAACAGAGAAAGAAGGTAAAGAGAGAAAAGTGTATGGAAAGAGAAGGTTTGGGAGGATGAATAAAAGGAGGAGGTGGAGAATGAGAAGATGAAGAAGAAGAGGAAGAGGAGGAGAAGAAGGAGGGAGAGGAGGAGGAGCAGGAGGAGGAGCAGGAGCAGGAGCAGGAGCAGCAGCAGCAGCAGGAGAACAGGAACAGGAGAGCAGGAGCAGGAGAACAGGAGCAGGAGCAGGAGCAGGAGGAGGAGCAGAAGCAGGAGCAGGAGGAGGAGGAGCAGGAGGAGGAGCAGGAGCAGGAGGAGGAGCAGGAGCAGCAGCAGGAGAACAGGAGCAGGAGCAGGAGCAGGAGGAGGAGCAGGAGCAGGAGCAGGAACAGGAGCAGGAGCAGGAGAACAGGAACAGGAGCAGGAGGAGCAGGAGCAGGAAGAGGAGCAGGAGGAGTAGCAGGAGGAGGAGCAGGAGGAGGAGCAGGAGGAGGAGCAGGAGCAGGAGCAGCAAAGTAAATGAGCTGGTTGATTCCTATCTGAAAGCTTGACTCTTAACTTCTCAGGTTTATAGTTCTATTACTAATTCCATTTTCAAAGCCTCAGCAGTCTTGTGCATTTATTACATGGGCCTCCTCAAGTTTTTGGTTACTATGATAAACAAGCATTTTCATGTATTCCAAAGAGATCCAAGCAATCCATGAGATCCAAGGGAGAAAGTTAAGAAAATAATAGAAATTTTGAGTAAATGAGAAAACAGACTCTACTAGTATGAGTTTTATTCCTGTCGATTTTCCTGAAAGAAAAAGAACACTTTATTAATTAATTAGTTTGTTTGTCTTAATTAATTAGTTAATTAAGCCAGTATTATGCTATGTTGTTCTGGCTGTCCTGAAACGAGGGAGAGGTTATTTCATATTAAATGTGAAAACACATTGGGAAAAAATGAACTAAAACACATGAAATAAAAATGATCCCTGAAAAGATTCTGTTACATTTGTATTGTTTAGTTTTCCTTAAATGACTACTATTCTACAATGTAATGAGTTTTCAAGTAATCTGACTTGACAAACTGGAGACTGGTCCTGATATATGTCACTGGTGGAGGCATCTTTCTGTCTCCATCCACATGTCAGTAGTGCCAATTATGTGTCAGGTCATATGACAGGCTACAAAGAGAGAATCTGTGCCCCAAGCAGAACCTCAGGAAATTCAAAGTATAGTGGAAACCCATGAAAAACTATCAGCATAGCTAAATGAAAACAACATGGCCTTAATCTAAGCTACAGGCAGATTGAAAACAGGCAATTTATTTTTAAGATATTTAGTATAATGATGGAACCACAATATGAGAAAGGATTCTCTAGGGAGGAGAGCAGGTGATGGGGTAATAAAAGATGGCGCAGGGTAATAGCAAACAGACTGCTCTGGTACATGTATGCCATTGTCAAAGAAAAAACTTAAAACTGAATGTGGTAAATGGGCTTTGAGGGAGGAAAGAGCAGTGTCGACGGGTGTGGGAGGGTGATAAGAGAGAATGGTGTGTGAGAGTAACAAGAATGAACTGTTTGTGTGTTTGAAATTATGAAACAAAATTTAATCAATAAAAATGGACTTTAACTCCAGGAAAAGTATAAAGTACTCCATCCAGTATTATTACAGAATTCTATAACCATTGTGGAATAATTTTCAGCCAGATAAATAATGCAGCATCCATATACATACCTACATGGAAATGATATCAGGCTCCACAGTACAGCATTGAAAGCAAGGCGTAGAAGTATAGGTATGCATTCTACCATTTCCGGGGGGCATTTGTATGGTATGTTATGAATGAAACTAGTAAAGTCTTGGAGAAATAATAATAAGCTAGAATATTGTTTATCCAAGCACAGCAAAGTCTGCCTAAAAGAAGTACCGGATATCTAGGAGCTGAAAGAGAGAGTTTTCATTTTATTGTCTTTTAAGGTTTTCACTGTAACTTTGAGTCTATAAATATAAATATATACAAATAATTCAGACGTTCCAAACTCCAAAATTCTGTGGCAATAGTTGGATTAGAAAGAAAGAAATAGATAAAAGGAATATAAAATGATGTGGCAGGTTGAATGGATATAGAATGATATAAAATTTTATAAAATGTTATGGTTGATGTGCTTCAGGAAGCCTTTGATGATTCAACTGGATTAAGATTCAAAAGCCATAGAACATCCAGCTAACAGGGATGGATTCCAGATAGACTTCAAAGGTTTAAACCTGGTTTCTTCTGTCTAGTTGCTGAGAAACAGTAAAAAAGTATTAATGCATTGTTCTATATCTGAATCACTCATAAAAATAGTACACATCTCTTCAGGCAATGAAAATGAATTGTGTCAATATTTGTATCATACTGAAAAGAGACTGTATTTGTTTTAAAGAATCCTCACTTATATGACAATTGAAACACTGGAAATAGTTGTCAGGAACTGAATACAGAATCTGATGTCTGATAAAGCTATAACCAATCAGTTAAGTTGTGTTTTCAAAATGTGTGAGGAATCAGAACACACCTCCTCTTTTCTAGTACCATCATGGTAAGCAAAGAATATCTCCCTGTTTAATAACTCAATTATTTTCTTCAACTTCTATAACAACCAACTAATTTGTCATTTGTCAGTTCATGGTTCTCTACCTGATCTGTGCTTAACATAAGACAGAAGATTCATCTTTTATTCTTCCTTTATAAAGTGCTTGGGAGCATTTTAAGTATCCAATCTGCTAGCAGTCTTAACTTTTATACTTATATTTTCTTAGCTTGACTAGAGCAAATCACTCAAACCTCTTAGTATCCTATAACACAGTTCTCTAAATTATATCATCTCTTCAACTCTCATTCTATTTCCACAGAGAAGCAAAGTTCTCAATGAAAATCAGAATCTCCAAAACCATATATTACACAGCTTTTGTGTTTTTTCTCCTTGTGACTGATATCTTATCCTACTTCCACTTCTTTATAATCTTTAAAAAACATACTAGACACAGATGCATTGGCACAAGCTAATGTGTCTATCTAGAAAAAAACTATTCATAATCTTTATGTTTTAAATATGGCAACACAAATGACTCAATTAGCAATAGGACTTTCATTAGCTACAAATCTATACTTCATTCAGCTCTCTTTCCATGCTGTTCATGATCAACACAACTTCATGTTTAATTTGACATCATAATATTTACTGAACTAATGAATTCATTGTGTAGTGCTGTATTCCATAACTTCTCATAGGACAGTTCATGGATGAGAAAAATATACTTTGAGACCTGGAGTAGGTGAGTGATAAATTATCAAATAAGTATAGAGACCAAATATCACGGCATATATTTCCCTTAGCTAAGACTTACCAGTTGGGAAATGGGAACTTTGAACATTTGTGAGCCAGAAAGGTATAGTATAATATTACAGCATTGTCAATTATTAGAGAAATTAATTTGACAATTAAATAAATGGCCAACATGAAAATACAGTGTTATTCTTACATAAGTAACAGGAAAAAGCGAGTCTTAATGTTGTTAGGGAATCACATCTTTCTTCAAGGTTTCATTCTTTTTTTATTTGCTCATATATTATATCCCAAACACACTCTCCCCTCCTCCCTCTCCTAGTTTCCAAGATTCATCACTTTCTCATTTCCTTTCAGAAAAGAGCAAGCTTTCCAGGGTTCTCAATGGGACATGACATAACAATTTACAATAATATTAGGCACTTTCCCTCATGTTAGGCACAACTAGACAACCCAGGAAGAGGAAAGTGTCCCAAGGGCAGGCACAAGAGTCAGAGACAGCCTCAATTCCCATGTTATGACTTCCACAAGGACAACAAACTATATAACCATAACATATGTACAGGGGTTGTATCTCAGACTCATGCAGGTTCCATAATTTGTAACCTCAGTCTCTGTGAATCCCTATGAGCACTGGTTGCTTGACATTGTAGGCCATGTTCTTTTGGGGCCCTTCACCCCTCTGGTTCATATAACCCTTCCTCACCCACTTCCAAGAGGTTTCCTGAGCTAATATTTGCCAATGGGTCTTTGCATCTGCTCTCATCAGTTATTGGATAAGACCTCTCTGATGAAGATTGGGCTAATGTATAGTCTATGAATAGCAGAATATTATTAGAAACCATTTCATTGACATTTTGTGGGTCTCATTTGGTTCTATGCAAGTTCTCTGGACTATCCACCCTCCGATTCCTGGTCTTCTCATCAGTGAACCTCAAATTGGCCACTCCCACAAGGTCTGCATTAACATTACCCCAGCACATCTTGCAGGCAAGAAAAATTGTAGGCTGGCTTGGTTGATGTCCCATTGTTCAATATTTTAAAACAAAACCCACAAACGGTAGGGCAGAGCTAAGAACAGCATGTTTACACATACTTTTGAGTGTGGTGCCCCGTTGTAAATCTAATGAGCTCTTTTTCATTGTTCATGGTCCTTGAATGTAGCTACAGAGAAGAGCTACAGAATACTTCAAAGTTAATCCTTAACTTTTTTTCTCAACAGGTTCTCTGACTCTGAGAACACATCATGTTCAAGATTCCAAAATGGGATTTGTGATAAATGCAATCTATTCTATGGCTTATGGACTCCACAATATGCAGATGTCCCTGTGTCCAGGCTATGCAGGCCTCTGTGATGCGATGAAGCCAATTGATGGACGGAAACTTTTGGATTCCCTGATGAAAACCAATTTTACTGGAGTTTCTGGAGATATGATCCTGTTTGATGAAAATGGAGACTCTCCAGGAAGGTACTGTTACAATCTCATTGTTGACAATAGTGTCAGAATAGTAGTCACTTCTATCCCGAGTGTCTTTCCCTTTTCTTTCCCTTTTGGTTTCTCAGATGTCTGGGGCAGGTTTGGTTAAAGCTCTTTTTCCTAAATAAGCCAAATCAGATAAGGATGGCCTCATTTCTCTGTGGCCAAGAAAGAATACCAATGTTAATACTCAATGTATACTTTTGAATTCGCCACCACATTTCAGAGGCATAAACTTAGAGACACAATCCTCAATTTATTATAGACAAAGAAAAACACACCCGTTAGATCTTTCAGGATATGTTAGTCAGGTTGTTCCCAGTCATTTGTTACTTCTTATCATAACACTATTCTCAGACAGGAACAATTCTAATTCTGGTAGTCCAGGATTATGGTGGAGATTTTTCCTCTCTGTTTACTTTACCTGCTAGTGAGTCACACTATACCTATGTTTGTTATCCTATAACAGAAGCACTTGTGCCCTTGTTGAGTTAACAAGCTGCCTTTCAACATCAATTTTCTATTATTTATGTGGTGATGACTGATAATTATGAAACTTGTTTATAATTAAACCATCCTTTAGAGAAGCCACTAGGTATTGAAAAACTTACCAGACTTCATCTCGATCTTCAACATTAAAGACACTGTACTTTGAATACACAAGGGAGAATTAATGGAATTTATTGGCAGAGGTAGGTCACTACTCTGCTATACAAAACAAAACAACAACAATAAAAACTGAAAAAAAAATCAAGCACATAAATAAATAACCCAAAGAAGCCTTTGGTTCCAGGTTCTTGTCCCAGGAGCAATTTAAGCTTCCCAGCTGTGTTCAAAGAATTATCTGCATGCTGTTTGCAGCTAGTCCTGCCAAGAGAATGACACATAAGTCCCCCCACTCGCCTTGCAACCCATGTGGCCACACCTTCTGCCAGCAGCCTTGGTTTAGCACATTTCCAAATACTGAAGTAAACTGGAGCTGGCCCTTCCTACCGCTGGCAACACGACACAAACTTCACCGCCAAGAGGCAAACAGCTAGTTCCAGGTCACATGGCCAAGTGAAAAACCTATATTCTAGAGACTTAAAGAGTTTTCTACTAGCCCAGACATTTGCAAATCTAAATGGCTTTTTATTATTTTCTACTTTGAGAATCTTCTCCATGTCCACTGTGGGGAAATAGAAGCGTTTTCTTAGGACCAAAGGAAACTTCACATGCACTGTATGTCTGAGTACTGAGTCTAAACTCTGATTCCTGGATATGGATTTATTGTTCTCATGTAAATAATTATAGCACCAGGGTTACCGTGGGCCCTGTCAATAGACTGATGATGGCAGTATCACCAGCTCAAGAGCTTTCTCATCATGTGTCCAAGTCAGATCAACAAACCATATGAGAAGGAAATGTCTCTGGTGGCTCAACTCCAGCCCAGTGGGAAACATTAAGGAATTAAGCAAACCATAAATGCTTCATTTACAATACTTTAAGATTTATGATAGAAATACTTTGGTGACACTGCTTCTTCACCCTTTTTCAAATCTTTTCAAGAATGATGAAATTATACATAGTAGCATTATATTATTTTGCAAACAAATTATATGGTGTTTGCTTAGAGTCTGTTCACGAGCTGCTATATTTAGTTATTAAAACATTTTTTTTGGTTCTTTTTTTTTTTTCGGAGCTGGGGACCGAACCCAGGGCCTTGCGCTTCCTAGGTAAGCGCTCTACCACTGAGCTAAATCCCCAGCCAAAACATTAATAACTAATAATTACAACTTTTTGTTTTGCCAATGCATCTAATTTATATAGTGCTTATACTGAATATTAGTATAAATAGGTCTATAAAATGTTCATACAAACAAATGGGGCAACGCAACAGAAACCCATCTTCAACTGCAACATATAAATAATATTTTAGTCAATGTGTGTAGTTGAGAACGAACACATGTTAAGCTAAATGCTAACTTTTAAATCATAGGAAATGAGCAATATTTTATTCTCCCTTTTATTTATAGAAAGTAAGGTTTACAAATGATAAATGGTTAGGAAGATGGCTCAGTGTTACAGGACATAAGATCATACAGATCAAATTGCCAGAAAACACATAAAACTTAGCATAGTAAGATCTATTAATACATGCAACCATTTTAAAGTGGAAAGTAGAAAAAGAAGAATTATTGGGAAGCCCATGGGCCAACCGAACTACAACACACACACACACACACACACACACACACACACACTTGAATGACTGACTCACCCAAGGCCACAGAATTTTAAATAACTGAATGTTAAGGTTAAAAGTTTCCTAGGCTTCAACACCTCACCTTATATATCAGCCTTACAATCCACAGATCGGTGTAAAATAAACACTTTTTGAGAAATGTATTTTTAGAAATTATATTAGGTTTTGTGATGTAAAATGTTTCCTCTACATGGGATTAAAGGAATTCTCAGCTGAAAAAGGAAACAGAGGAGCCAGAGGTAGTGAAGGATTCTGCTAAATGAGCAGAGTTCTAGAAGATCCTAGACAGAGACAGGAAGATATTGGTGAGTTCATGACTATCTCAGCACTGTGATTGTATGCCTGACAGGAAGCACCATTACAGAAGGAAAGATTTATTTCAACTACTGATTTGAGGGTTCAGTTTATCACAGTAGAGAATGCAAGGTTCAGGATCCAACTTGCAGCTGTGGCAAGAATGTGAATTTTTACCAGGACTACAGGTATAATAGCCTCTGTGTCACCTCTTGGCTGAACCTGACAAAGCTCTTCTTAGGGTTACTTCTCGAACATAATACCCAAAGCCCTGGTTTTTTTTAGGTACTCTCTTAATTAAAAAAAAAGTTTTTAAACTATGTTTCCATTGCTATATCTTGATGCTACCATTATTATCTCACAGTGCAACCCATGAGTGGGGAACTACCTCTAGGGAATCTGTTCTATTGCAAAGATTTTGGTTTATCTTTAGTGGATTTTCTACCTTTAAATTTACAGAGTCACTTGGCTCAAAACCACTTTGTCCACAATGCCTGCAATTTTAATTAATACATGTATGCTTTTCCTCACCAAACCACAGAAGTTTCATAGCTTTGTGCCTCTTTTTACTGTAAATACAAGTAGAAACAGGTATGAGTCAGCTCACAGCTTTGATATTCTGATGTGTAGGATCTTCTCCTAATTCTGGCTATTGTAATCTCTCATCACCCCAATTCTCCTTTCCTTTCTCCAAACAACTTAGTCCTTTACTTTGCAATTTACTCTGACTCTGTTATTCAGAACACAGCAAGATTCTTCAACAGCATTTAACTCGAATGGCTGGTACCAGAATTCTGGACAGCCTCATTCCCCCCTTTAAAACCCCATTATCATGGTTTTATATTATCCCCATCTCTGTTTACACTGAGATCTTCCCAAATCCCTCCAGAATTCTTTGTTGTTCTCTGCATGCAGGACTCCCTGTGTCCTTCTTGACACAGACCTCTGCTCTTCCACACTCCTCTCAGAAGCCACCTCCAAATGCTTAAGAACTAGGTCAGGCAGTCACAGTACTGATCCCACTTCTCAACATCAATTCCCTTTTTCCGTGGGTTTCTGAGAGCTATGACAAAATACTTGACAAAGTGAAAGGAAAAGGGATTTCTTTTGGCTCTCACTAAGAGGTTGCAATCCATCATAGTTGACAGAGTAAGAGACTCATATTGTCTCATACTTATGCTTACAAGAATATAAGGCTTCTTGCTTATGGAAAAGAGGTAGGACAAGAAGTGGAAGCAGTATGTGGACCTCAAGCCTGCTCATTTCCTCAGTGATCCTTGTGATCCAGCCAGTTCTCACCTACTAGTTCCACAGCCTCCCAAAACATCTCCACCACCCAGGACAAAGTGAGCAAACTCAGGGGCACATGAGTGACATTTCACATTTAAACATAAGATACGGAAATCAATTCTGACTCATCCATTAAGATTTTTTGTGAATACTCTGGTTATTGTTTTTTAAACCTTATTTTTGTGAGAGTACTATTAAACTATAGTACTTTAATTTTAAAAAACGATCTATTTGTGATATAGACTCCTCAGTTTTTGAATTTAGAAAAGTTTACATGAATATGATGTCTCAATGTGCTGTGCAGCAGCAATCCTTAATTAACACATCAATATTTCTATACCAGAACATGTGAACCTTTCACACTCTGCTCTATTAATGGACTATAAATAACTTTACAAATGTCAGGTTTTATCCGGAGATAATTGTAGATAGGTTTATGTTTTGCTACAAAGTGAGTTGTAAAAATATGGTTTTCAGAGTTCTAGAGATTTCAAAAATTACACATAAGAAACATGAACCTTTACTATTTAGTGTCAATAATTTAGGTCATGGGTTTCAAACAGATTTTGCAAGCCAGGTCAAAATTTCAATAATTGCATATATATATATATACATATATATGTATATATATATATATATACAATTTTTTTAAAACAATGGTGCATCTTGTGTACCTAGTACCTAGGAAGTCAGCCCATTGCCAAATAACATACATTGACTAATCACATACACATTAAGAAACTTGCATCTCCACAGTTTTTGTTTAAAAATATAAGTGATTGTGTAGTTCCCAGTAATATTAGAATAGTCCTTTGTAAGGATGCCTGATGTAACTTGCAAAATTCTAGATACTAGGAAATACCCGTATATCCAGAATAGCCCTACTGCCATCTCTACCTTGGACTTAAATAGAATTTGTTGTCATGCATGTTTTTAGCTTACTTTATTTTCTACTTTTGTTCTCAAATGATATGTAAAATTGATTTTAAGTTTTCTTAAGGATGCTTCCTATGGAAGCATAAAAAGAGACAACTAAGAAGGAAGAAATTCTGCACAGAATGATAAAGAATTAAGAAGCTATATTAAGAGAAAAGTGCAGTGAAGGAGGGAATGGGAAAAGAAGGAGAAAAGGGGGAACCAGACTGGCAGTAATAAAATCTCTCTAAGCAGAGTCCTATAATTAGTATAACACTTTAACCTTTATTTCTAATAATGTTTTGTAACTGAGGTCTATAACAAACCATCAAAAGGCATACTAAATGATTTACTGATCTTTGTGGAAAAATAAAATAAAATCTCCTGGTTAAATAATGGGCAAACACTACAGGAAGCCAAAAAATTTTAAATTTTCACCTAAAATTTGAATATGGATCCTTTTTAGACATTCCTTTTTTTAACTCTTGAGGAAGAATGAAGTCTACATCCCCATTGCGGGTGTTGTTTAAAAGTGTCTTTCTGTTTTTGAAAAAAGTAGAGAATCTTGGCATGGAGAGTCACTTTTACCTGAACTTTTGTTTGGCCCACAGCTACTGACAGTTGTTGTGGTGATACTGCGTGTTCACACATAAGCAATTAACCATCGGATCTTTGTTGTTGTTGCTGCTGCTGTTGCCTTGTATGAAAAAAAAAGCCAGTCCCAAAGCTAAGACTCAGTCTCTGGGTTAATTCTATCAGTTTGAAGAATTAAATCAAAATAAAGAATTAACATTTCTGAAAGCTACATTTTTGTCAACAAGTCACATGATGTTCTCTGGAGTGATTATGTTTACTTGAAAACCTTGTGTCTTCTTACCCTTCAGGCTTTTCCTTTACAAAAATCTCAGGTCATGGGACATAGATCATGACTTAATCTAATGAGACTAAGGAACAGTAGACTTAGAGTGTCAAGCATTGCTTAGGGTCCTGACTCTGAAATGTGTTCTATGTAACCTAATCGTAACAATTAATCTCAATGAACTTTACTTCCATTCCCTATAAAGTTAATATCTTAGTCTAGACATTTCCAGGATTGAAAATTGGAAGAAATGGTACTGATCATCATTTTTTGTGAGCAAATAGAGTCCTTATATCTCTGCAAATCATCATCAGTGAAGAAAGAAGTCTCCAGATACTGACGTTCCTTTCAAACTATGAAGTTCAAAGGTTATTTGCTTGGAGAACATCATGCATTAAGACTTTTAAAAGTCTGTGTGTTTGAAGTAGCCAGTAACATAATGCAGAATTATTTTTACTCCACTAATCTCTGCTCTAACTCCTTAAGTCACTGCATATTTAGATAGCACAGGCCAATTCTGAGAGCACGGAAGAAATATCCCTAGAATAATTATTTAGAAATAAATAATTTGATGGCAAATAAAAGTAATTCAGAACAACCCCCAAAGTTATTGACCTGGCAAAAAGCTTTAGAATAGGTTAACCCTGAAAAATGAAAATAAAAGTGTAGGTTTAATGAACAGCAAATAGAAAATAGGATCATTGTATTACACTATTTTAGAGGGTTGTGTAAAGTTCATTCCTTAAGATTTTACACAGATCACCTGATGGAGTATGTCAATTTGGTAGACACAATAATAAACATAAACACAAAGCAATGGAAGTTAGAGGGAATATTCATGAACCCCTCTGCCAGTATTGAAAGTTCTGCAAAGTCGGAAATATAGTACACAGTATGAGGACATCCCATACGAAGGACCACCCATAGAAATGTGAAAGGTGGCAGAGTGTTTCACTGAAAGATCTCTGGAAAACTGTTTCATAAATACTCTGGAAATACAAGAAAAGGCTTGCAAACTTGACATTGATTTACTGCCCTTACAGTTTTGTCCCTAGATTCAAGATAAGAGTGGTAACTAAAAAAGACGGAGAAACCATGGCATGTATTTACTGTGCAGTATTTTTCAACTACAGTGCTTCGGAAACAATTTTCAGTATGTTTAAAGCACTTCTTAAATGATCTTTGTACAACGAATTTAACCACTGATAAGTTGAGAAATAAAAGCAAAATCAGACCTGTCCTTCATTTATTCTAATTCACATTCTCTCTCTTTAGTTAAAATATATAACAAAATAGTGGAACTGTGACACTTCTAAAAGCTTTCAGACTCCAAAGCAAGAGCTCTTTAGTTGTAAACACAAATTTCAAGAATAAGAAAAAAAATATGTCTGGGCATCATCATGTTTCATAAAACAAAATTTTATGGTACTGAAGTACTCTTCCTAAATTACCCTGTAATTAACCCCCCCAAATGAGTTCATAGTATAAGCAGATTTCACAGTGAGTAAAGAAACTCTTTAGCATATGACTAGACCATAATTGAACACCTCCCTGGCTTCTTCCTGAAGACCATCAGAAGTCCATGCTTAAAATTGCTGACATTATTCAAAACTGTCTTCCATTCTTCATGAGATCCAGACACTTTCTCATGTGGGATTATTTTCTATTTCAGGTATAAGTATGGCTAAAAATGGATCTTTTTAGTAAAAATCATAATAGGCAGAATTTTGTATAAGCATAGTATTACAAAAAATTCCAGAATGATTTATAAAGCAGTAAATGTACTTAGGGGAATAAAACTATCCACTATGCATACACAAATATTTATTATTTTAGCTGAATAACTGTTATATTCTTGTTTCAAAGGTATGAAATAATGAATTTCAAGGAAATGGGAAAAGATTATTTTGATTACATCAATGTTGGAAGTTGGGACAATGGGGAATTAAAAATGGATGATGACGAAGTGTGGTCCAAGAAAAATAACATCATCAGATCTGTGTGCAGTGAACCATGTGAGAAAGGCCAAATAAAGGTAAAATAGAATCTACATTTCTTTACCTGTTTCAGATTTAGTGGTATTAATTCTCATTGGCTATTTCATTTTAACTGGGCGGGGGCACTTGTTTTGCTTTTTACATTGTAAGCTTATATTGGGAGACAATGAGTTTACTTTTTAATTTATTCTGATCAATTCCTTAGGAAGGTTAACATTTAACTCACAATAGTCTGAGTAGTTAATCTGAACTCATTGATCCAACTGAGGAGTCATGTTTAGTCTTGTCCACTCTTTCTCCATATGAATGCTTACAAAAATAAGATTATAAAAATAAAATGATTCCTGAGAATGAATAACTTAGAGCTGGAAAATATAGTTAAGAAATAGCTATTAAAAATCTCAATGTAATAGGTCATTTTGATCAATAGGACAAAACATATTTGTATTTTCTAATTGGAGGATTTGATATAAATGAGAAAACATGTAATATAAGCAATATTAGGAAAATGTAATAATTTCATTAAAGGTAGAAACAGAGGTGAGAGAGAAAAACAAGGATGGGGGGAAGTTCAAGCCTCAGTCTAAAGACTGGTTATACTTTCAAAGAAAGATCACTGGTGTATGGAAAACAGAAATAGAGAAGGTACAAAAGTAGCAGATAGGGCATTGGAATGACACTGACTTATCCAGAGAATATGAATGGTTGCTATAAGTAGCTACCATAAAAGAAAACATTAACAGAAGAGGGGAGGACCAACTTATGGATAATTTGTAATATCACACTAAATTAAAAAAAACGTATATTTTATGACATGGAAATAATAATACAGTATTGAATAAAATATTGACACATATTGGCCCACAGTGGATATTAGGAAGTAGAGTGAAAAAAGGTAAAACATGAAGGAAGAGTTAATATACAGGATTATTTCTGTGATGGCAAAGAGAAGAATGATGAGGGCCAAAATAAGAAGAGGTGACGGTGGAGAAAAGTGCAGATTACAACAACTCAGTACAGGCTGCTGATTAAATATTGGGTCAGGGAAGAAAAAACAAAGTATGAGAAAATCATCTGGCACTCCATGTACCATAGGAATAAATGAAAGAAAATGAATGCCTGAGAGATAGTTCAACAAAATGCTTATCAGAGCTCCTGACTGACTGGGTTCAATCCCCAGGACGCATATTCCGGAAGAACTAATTCTTCTAATTTCTGATGTCTGCATGAATTTCACAAACCTTAGCACTCAGAAAGAAAGAAAGAAAGAAAGAAAGAAAGAAAGAAAGAAAGAAAGAAAGAAAGAAAGAAAGGAAGGAAGGAAGGAAGGAAGGAAGGAAGGAGGAAGAAAGAAAGGTGGTTTCAGAGGAAAGTAGATGGATTAATTTCAAGATTTGTTGATTTTTTTATAACAATCCAATGATAATTGGTCTAGAAAAGGTGAAAAACTAATATCAAAAATTCAGATTTAGGAATAAACTAGTTAGAACTTAAATCGACAGTCTTCGAAAAGATTAAAAAATGGCCAACCTGAAAGTTTAAATTAAAAAAAAATATGGGAAGAATACAAAGCAGTCAAAAATATTTTCCTTGAAAATATAAGGAAGGGAGAGGTTGAGAAAAGCCAATTCAGAGAGGAAGACACCAGAGAGATACAGTCAGCTAGCATGGTGGTCTGCAAATAACAGGACAGCGAGGAGATGGAAAGAGGGACAAACATG
Source organism: Rattus norvegicus (assembly GCF_021556685.1). NCBI lineage: Eukaryota > Metazoa > Chordata > Mammalia > Rodentia > Muridae > Rattus > Rattus norvegicus. Next base: position 154,340,357 of record NC_141534.1, read on the forward strand.
CAAAGTGAGAGAATTTGCCTGTCCTCTTATTCTTCTGAAAGAGAAAGCAGTGAAATGGACAGAATACAATGATGCAGAGTATGTGGGGAAGAGCAAATAAGAGACAATTTGCTACTCTGAGGACACACACTAGTTTTAAATTAAACATGGTCTGGCCAGGAAATCAAAGTCAGTTAAGAAGAAATAAAAACATAATTACGAAAATAGGTAAAGTTAGCTATTAAAGCATAATGTTCTGGGAGAGGAAAATGATACTAAAATAAAGCTCATCAAATAAGCTTTACCATTTCACATATGCAAAATACTTGAGAGAATTTCATTAGATATTTTCAATCAAAACTACTTTACTCAAACTTGCAACACTTTTGAGAGGTTAGTTGCAAGGAAAATTGTATTGATATCAATATTAAGATCCTCAGACACACACACACAGACACACAGACACACAGACACACAGACACACACACACACACACACACACACACACACACACAAAGATCCTCAGACACAAGACCAAGAGAATTTGGAAAGCTAAAACTAAACAACAACAACAAAAAAGACCAAAAATAAGAATTATGTTGGCTGGAGAGATGGCTCAGCCGTTAAAGGCTAGGCTCACAACCAAAAATATAAGAATTATGTTAACACCTGGTAAATGGTTTAACAGTTTGTGGAATTTCTGAAATTATCTGTATGTCCTGTTTTGACATATGACAAAATTGAAACTATGACCTGAAAGCTAAATTTGATCTACTGGCTATTCTTTATAAATGAAATTTTATTGAAATATAATGGCACTTACATATGTATCCTTGACATGTTTTCTGTAGGTACTCTAAGCTTTCTCAGCACAGTTTGGTAGGTTAGATATTACAGCTATACGCTCCAAATTTTAAGAATAGAGAGTTTGATAGAAGTGTTTCTGAATGCTTGGTACATGACAAAAGAAACCTTCTTCATACTGGCAAGTCACATGGCAATTAAAATTTTCATGATAAGGCCTTTGCTGATTTTTCTAGGGCATCAACTATTTCTAATTTTTGAACGTTTCTTATAGATACATATGCAATGTAACAATTGTGGGATGCATCTGGCTTTTTTAATAATTTGTGACATTACAGTTTGAACACGTACTTACAAAATCCTTGAATAGCTGGATTTCTTGGCATGCTTTTCTACCATGTTGTATAGGATATAGTTTCTATTATGATAGAGTTTGGTTCCCTCTCACCATAGTATAAGTATTAGTTATAGACTTACATTTGCCTAGTTCCTCATTTTTTAAATTATTTTCTGTGTCTCTGTGTAAATCTCACTTTCACTCTACTCAGTGTAATTTGACATTATTTTGTTAATATGATTCAAAGTTTTCATTGACCACCTCCATTAATAGTAGCCTCCCATGGCGTTGTCTAGAAGCTGATGAACTTGGTTTCAGTGGAGGTTTGGCGTCTTTTCAATGGCAGTGAAAGCATCTTTACCTTCAGTCTGTTCACAGTAGGAGCTGTGGGAAACCATACTGCCACTTGCAATGAGTAAGGGATGTGAATTATAAAGGATCATGTGAAAAAGTTAAACCAAATTGGTTTGGAGTGATCGGAGAAAATAAATCATGGGTGTCGTGATTCAAAGAGACTGTTAAATGGGAATTATTCTTGGAAAAGTGAATACTTTTAGATTGGCAAAATATTGACATTCATAACAAATGGGAAATGAGCCAGGGACTGTCAGAATATTTCAAAGGTGAAAAACTTAGTATCTTGAATTTGCAATTTCTTGTAAAGGTCTGGAAAGAGCATCTCAGTATTTTTAAATCAGCCTACTTATATTACAGAATCTAACAACTGTCTAAGAGTAGTTCAGATTACCCTCAAAATAAATTTTTCCCTTCCTAGGTATATTTATATAGTTTTATTAATAAAAAGAGGTGAAGATTTAGAGCTTTACATTTTATCAATCACTAATATTTATACCAAGAAAACATTAATCAGAATATTAAATATTCCCCTTAGGTGATCCGGAAGGGAGAAGTCAGCTGTTGTTGGACCTGCACACCTTGTAAAGAGAATGAGTATGTGTTTGATGAGTACACCTGCAAGGCATGCCAACTGGGCTCCTGGCCCACTGACGACCTGACAGGTACGTATAACACAGTGTCACTACAGTCTCTGAAATTGACTGAAAAATGATGAGGCCATGGCCAGGAAAGGGTCCCTCCATGCATTTCCACGTAGTTGTGCTTGAGGGACAAAGAATTTTCTTTGGGAACAGAAGCTTTCCTAAAGCCAGAAGTTCTCCCTAATTTCTATCCTCATCTCCAGAGTTCTTGGCTGTTTATTGGGCATGCTCAGACCATCTTATATGAGTTCCTAGGTAGAACAGGAACTTCCTGTAACGGGCTGATGTTCAAGTTCATGAAGAAACAGATGAAAAAGATAGAGATTTTTTTAATTAAATTCTTTTTTTTTTTTTTTTAGTTATTTTTTCCTTTTGGAAACCTCAAGCTACCATTTTTTTTAGATATTTTATTTATTTACATTTCAAATGTTATCCCTCTTCCCGGTTTCCTCTTCGAAAAACCACTGTCCCATACCCCCTTCCCCTGCTTCTATGAGGATGGTCCCCCCACCCATCCACCCACTCCCACCTGACTGCCCTGGCATTCCCCTACACTGGTGCATCGAGCCTTCATAGCACCGAGGACCTCTCCTCCCACTGATAACAGATAAAGCCAACCTTTGTTACGTATGTGTACTCTTTGGTTGGTGGTTTAGTCCCTGGGAGCTCTTGCGGGGTGCTGGGGGGTACTGGTTGGTTGACATTTTCTTCCTACGCGGTTGCAAACACCTACAGTTCCATCAGTCCTTTCCCTAACTCTTCCATTGTGGTTCCATGCTTAGTCCAATGTTTGGCTGCAAGCATCCGCCTCTCTATTTGTCAGATTCTGGCAGAGCCTCTCAGGAGACAGCTATAACAGGTTTCTGTCAGCGAGCACTTCTTGGCATTCGCAATAGTGTCTGGGTTTGGTGTCTGGATATAGAATGGATCCCCAAGGTGGGTAATCTCTGGATAGTCATTTCTTCAGTCTCTTCTCCATACTTTGCCCTTGTTTTCCCTTTAAACAAAAGCAATTCCAAGTTAAAAATTTTGAGATGATTGTGTGGTCCCATCCCTCAACCAAGGACCTTGCCTAATCTCTGGATATGGTTTCTACAGTTTCTCACTCCACTTTGTTGGGTATTTCGTCTAATCTCACCCCCTTTGGGTCCCGGGAACCTCTTACTTTCCTAGTATAGATTTTTCTGATGGCTAACCCCAGTTCCCCATCCACCATTTGCTACACACCTCAGTTCAGTTTTCTGACTCTCTGCATACCATCCCTGTCTCCTCTCTGACCTGATCCTTTCCCCATTTTTCCCTCCTACTCTCTTCCTCCCAAGTCCCTCCCACCCACAACCTTGAGTACTTTGTTTCCCCTTCTAAGAAGGAATGAAACATCCACACTTAGGTCTTCCTTCTTCTTGAGCTTCATATATGTCTGTGAGTTGTATCATGGGTATCAGAAATTTTTTTGTCTCATATCCACTTAGCAGTGAGTTCATACCATATGTGTTCTTTTGTGACAGTGTGACCTCACTCGGGATCACATTTTCTAGTTTATAGAAACAAAAACCTTATATGAATAGGAGACACAAAAGTAGAAACACCATTTTCTAGGGGAACAGGCAAGACTAATAGGAAAGGGAGGAGAAAGAAAGGAAATATATTGGGTAGAGGTGGAATACAATCAAAGTACATTATATATTGGCTTGAAATGATCGTTTGTATCCTTGTATATAAAAAATAAGGACAAAACCAGCCACTCCTGGAAGAGGACCCACAGGAGATATGTCTAGCATTTCTAGTATTAAGATGGATTTTAGCACAGGACTTCTAGAAGATAGATCATAAGATTATCATGGCTAAAGCCCCTACCTCATGGGATAAGTGATTATCCATGGCCATTGTATTAGCTTACAAAAAAAAGCCATAATCATAAAATTCCTGTGATCTGGAGGCTTTTGAGGCTTGCTCACACTAAGGCTCTTTATTGGTAAGTGGTATTTATGCAAAAGGTTTCTCTTTCTTAAAAAGAACTGATTTGCTAAAACATCCAAGTGCCTAATGGTAGCATCAAGTCTTGCTTTTATCATTAGACCAGCTTTCTGATGTTCTCAGGCATTCCAGAGATGACTCAGAAATGAGACTTGGCCAAAATAAAATATTTTATTAGGTGTGCACATAGGCAAAAATTAAAATGCCCACAAGAAAAAATTATAATTAGTTTTCTGTGAATTTTGGGTGGTACAGTATTGATGATTTTTTATAACAGTTCATTTTTTCTAATTTCAAATTATATTATTGTTGAATTTTAAATCTCTTGTATGTTCAACAATATTTCAGGGTTAAGTACCTTGTCAGTGATTGCAGTGGTCCCTTTGTATATGTGGAAATTGACTTCAGGTCCCCATATAAATGATAAATGCCAGAATCTTGTAATAAATCTATTAAATACCTTAAATAAAATGGAATAATATCTACATATCAGCTTCTTATAGCCCCTTATAGCTATTAAACTATCTGTATTTGTTTTATAAATCTAAATTCAATATAAGCAGTTATATAATTTTGTCATAGTAAGATGTTAAAGGAACATTGGCAAAAATAAAATCATTTTTTAAAAACATATTATTTTTATTTTGAATTTTCTCATTTTCCTGCAATTGCTTGAATCCCTGAGTGGAGTATCAATGGATACAGTCAATGCAATATTTCTAAAGTCAGTTTTTGTCTTTCATGTTCTATTATAATGCTATGGAAAGTGAACATGTTATACCATTTCATTATGTTACTAGATACATATTTCATTATTACCGTTTTCATTATACTATTGTATGAGTGATATAGAAAGTGAATGGAAAAATAACAAGGTTCTCACATTTGGTGTTAGTAGCATATTCTTCTATATACCTTGAAATGTGGGGAAAAAGCTATATCACATACACACACAAACGCATGTCAAATTGTGTAAACTAATCAAAAGAAGAGGAGATAAAATGAAAATATTAGAGAAACAATAAAGAATATATACCATTTAGTTGTCACAAAAGATTTCTGTAAAGAAATAACTTATGTGATAAAAATTGCTAGCAAGTGACAGGGGAAGGACAATTCTGACAAGAAGACAGCATATATAGGAAAGAAATATATTATCAGATTTCAGAAAGTTGTCAGGGCAAGATCTGATCCCCACTGGAAGAATGTGCTCAGTACTGAGTTTTGAAGTGTCAGGAGAATGAGCATTGAAGGCATTTTATAGATTGCAGCAGTATGATTAATGATATGTTATTAAATAACATTCTTGTCTCTGTGAGGTAAAATAATTTGGGGAGATATGAAAGGTAAAAATCAAGTGGACAGATCATGCTGTAGCAGACAAGCTTTCTTGCTGTCTTGAACTAAACAATGCATTGAAATATCTGAGCTATGATTAGGTATTATATCTAAAATAAACACAGAAAAACTCGATGTACACTGTACTAAGGAAGACTACCAAATTTTCTACCCCAAACACTAGAGGAATAAATGCATTTCTTCATATATATCAAGATTTTAGTGTTGGATAAGAACAATTTAAGATGGTTTTTTTATCTTTATTAAATTGGGTATTTCTTATTTACGTTTCAATTGTTATTCCCTTTCCCGGTTTCCAGGCAAACATCCCCCCAACCCCTCTCCCACCCCTTCGTTATGGGTGTTCCCCTCCCCATCCTCCCCCCATTACCGCCCTCCCCGCAACAATCACATTCACTGGGGGTTCAATCTTGGCAGGACCAAGGCTTTTCCCTTCCACTGGTGCTCTTACTAAGCTATTCATTGCTACCTATGAGGTTGGAGCCCAGGGTCAGTCCATGTATATATAGTCTTTGGGTAGTGGCTTAATCCCTGGAAGCTCTGGTTGGTTGGCATTGTTGTTCATATGGGGTCCCGAGCCCCTTCAAACTCTTTCAGTCCTTTCTAAGATTCCTTCATTAGGGGTCCAGATCTCAGTTCAGTGGTTTGATGATGGCATTCGCCTATGTATTTGCTATATTCTGGCTGTGTCTCTCAGGAGAGATGTACATCCGGTTCCTGTCGGCCTGCACTTCTTTGCTTCATCCATCTTATCTAGTTTGGTAGTTGTATATGTATGGGCCACATGTGAGGCAGGCTCTGAATGGGTGTTCTTTATGCCTCTGTTCTAAACTTTGCCTCCCTAGTCCCTCCCAAGGGTATTCTTGTTCCCCTTTTAAAGAAGGAGTAAAGCATTCGCATTTTGGTCATCCTTCTTGAGTTTCATGTGTTCTGTGCATCTAGGGTAATTCGAGCATTTGGGCTAGAGATGATTTTTTTATATTTTCAAATAGGAAATAATTAATTTAAAAGGTTGTGGCTTGAATGTTCCAGAATGCACAGGATAGACTAGAAATAGAAGATATAATTAAGTTTCTAGGAAACAAAATCAGGTGAGAGAAAAGTATGTTTGAAAATAAAGGTAACAACTCTGTGCAATTAGCATTATAGGTGTGGAATAAACATAATATTATGAGGAACTGGAGAATTGGGGAAAGTTTAACCTTAAAATGTAAATAATACTCCAAGGAAAAGTGGTGATGATGATTGTAAAAGTATGTGGTTCTTCAATTTTCATTAAGATTGTAACCTAGAAATGAAGTAGGATGGCTAATGTGCTCATTCCTTGTCTAGTATAATGGACACATTTTTCTTTTTAACTCTATCTCAAAAACATCCTTCTGTAAAGATAAATTTTCCTACTGTTAATTCCACTTCATACTTGTTCAGGTAATTTCTTGAACAAATAACACACATTCTCATTGTCAATCTTTCTCATACTTGATTCAGTGAAGCAAGTCCCGATATGGTCTTTGGTTGGTGGCGTAGTCGCTGGAAATTCCCAGGGGTCCAGGTTAGTTGATACTATTGGTTTTCCTATTCGGTTACCATCTACCTCAGTTCCTTCAATCCTTCCTCTAAGTATTCCACAGGGGTCTCTGAGCTCAGTCCAATGTTTGGCTGTGAGAATTTGCATCGGTCTCAGTCAGCTGCTGGTAGACCCTCTCAGAGGACAGTCATGCTAGGCTCCTATCTGCAAGTACAACATAGCATTAGTAATAGTGTCAGTATTTTGTGCAAGCCCATGGAATAAATCCCAAGTTGGACTGATCACTGGTTAGCCAATGATTCAATTTCTGCTCCATTTTTGTCGCGGCATTACTCTTAGCTAGGAAAAATTTGGGGTCAAAAATTTTGCAGGTGGGTTGGTAGCCCCATTCTTCTACTGGGGACCCTGCTAACTACTAGAGGTGGTCTCTTTAGGTTCCTTATTACCACTGCTGGGCATTTTCTGATACAGTACCCACATTGAATCCTGGAATACCCTCTTCCCATCACAGGTCTTCCAATACTGAATAGTTGAATATTTCCACTCATTCTCTTGGACCTCTGGGCTTCTCTCCTGTTTCTCCCTATATATGGTCGTACCCCCTCCCTCTTCACCCAGGTCCCTCCCTCCTTCTGCCTCCCATGATTTTTTATTCCTCCTCCTAGGTGGGACTGAAGAACTTTCTATTGAGTCTTCCTTCTTGTTTAACTTATTACGGTCTGTGGGATATATCATGTACTTTTTGGCTAATATCCACTTATTAGTGAGTCCATATCATGCACGTCCTTTGGGTCTGGGTTACCTCACTCAAGATGGTATTTTCTAGTTCCATCCATGTGCCTGCAAAATTCATGATGTCCTTCTTTTTAATAGCTGAATAGTACTCCATGGTGTAAATGAAAGACATTTTCTGTATCCATTCTTCAGTTGAGAGATAACTGGGTTGCTTCTAGTTTCTGGCTATTATGAATAAGGATGCTATGAACATAGTGCATGTAACCTTGTGGTGTGGTGGAACATCTTTTGGGTACATGCCCAGGAGTAATATAGCTGGGTCTTCAGAGAGAACTATTTCCAAATTCCTGAGAAACTGCCAGATTAATTTCCAGAGTGGTTGTAACAGTTTGCAATCTGACCAGTATGGAAGAGTATGCATTCCCCTTTCTCCACACCCTCGCCAGCATGTGCTGTCACTTGAGCTTTTGATCTTAGCCATTTCGATTGGTGTCAGATGGAATCTCAGGGTCTTTGTTTTTCAATATTAATTTTACATACGGAGACTTTGGAAGAAAATGAGCCTCCAAATGAATATGTTAAGTTTCAAATTCTTATGTGATTTTTTTTTAGACAATAGTTAAAGAGGTCAATTAGCTAAAATTGATCTAATGAGAACAAGTCATACTAGGAGAGGCTATGATTAACCAGACCTGTGTGGAGATTTCTTTCTCTGCTGCTATGTCAATAGCAATAAGGGAGCTCTTTTCATGTGCATATCAAAAGGGAACCAATGGAATGAGTGTTGGATGACTTTGTTCAGAGCAAACAAGCATGAGGAATTTGACAATTACATTTTTGCTTCTGCTATTTTCTCAAAGCTTCGCTGTTATATTTTTAAATGCAATGTTCAGAGTCCATCACTTAAGATATTTAACTTACTAATCATTTCATACCTACATAGATAGGAGAGGCAGAGTATACTCCAATATTGCAACATAACACATACACTTTCTCTTTAAGATCATCCTAAACTTTCTCTAGTTTTAGGTACAATTCATGTTGTATTCTAACATCAAAGACTGTTTCTAATTCTCATAGCACACAATGTTATTTTCTCCATACCTTTGTATGTATTTTTCTTACGTAAAATATGTTCATCTTGCCTATGAATGGTTGGATATTAATAGCAGACATTACCGGAACAATGTGAAAATTCAAATCAGTAGAAGCTGTCTGTTGCATATGAAAATCATTTCTCTGATAAAGTGCATATACACATGAGTAAAAGTAAAAAGAGTAGCTTCCTACATCAAAATCAGAGAGAAGAGTATTTGAAATGCTTTAACAATTGAACCAAGAAGAAACAGCGAAAAGAAGAGAGGCAGGACAGCTAAGCAAATACCAAGTTTCATACGGTTCTATAATTCATGCTAAGTAAAGTTATATCCATTCATTTATTGAGTCATCTAGTAATCCATTCAACAAAAGCATATTTCTTTTTTTTTTATTAACTTGAGTATTTCTTATATACATTTCGAGTGTTATTCCCTTTCCCGGTTTCGGGGCAGACATCCCCCTAATCCCTCCCCCTCCCCTTCTTTATGGGTGTTCCCCTCCCCATCCTCCCCCCATTGCCACCCTCCCCCCAACAATCTAGTTCACTGGGGGTTCAGTCTTAGCAGGACCCAGGGCTTCCCCTTCCGCTGGTGCTCTTACTAGGATATTCATTGCTACCTATGAGGTCAGAGTCCAGGGTCAGTCCATGTATAGTCTTTAGGTAGTGGCTTAGTCCCTGGAAGCTCTGGTTGCTTGGCATTGTTGCACATATGGGGTCTCGAGCCCCTTCAAGCTCTTCCAGTTCTTTCTCTGATTCCTTCAACGGGGGTCCTATTCTCAGTTCAGTGGTTTGCTGCTGGCATTCACCTCTGTATTTGCTGTATTCTGGCTGTGTCTCTCAGGAGCGATCTACATCCGGCTCCTGTCAGCCTGCACTTCTTTGCTTCATCCATCTTGTCTAATTGGATGGCTGTATATGTATGGGCCACATGTGGGGCAGGCTCTGAATGGGTGTTCCTTCTGTGTCTGTTTTAATCTTTGCCTCTCTATTCCCTGCCAAGGGTATTCTTGTTCCCCTTTTAAAGAAGGAGTGAAGCATTCACATTTTGATAATCCGTCTTGAGTTTCATGTGTTCTAGGCATCTAGGGTAATTCAAGCATTTGGGCTAATAGCCACTTATCAATGAGTGCATACCATGTGTGTTTTTCTGTGATTGGGTTACCTCACTCAGGATGATATTTTCCAGTTCCAACCATTTGCCTATGAATTTCATAAAGTCATTGCTTTTGATAGCTGAGTAATATTCCATTGTGTAGATGTACCACATTTTCTGTATCCATTCCTCTGTTGAAGGGCATCTGGGTTCTTTCCAGCTTCTGGCTATTATAAATAAGGCTGCGATGAACATGGTGGAGCACGTGTCTTTTTTATATGTTGGGGCATCTTTTGGGTATATGCCCAAGAGAGGTATAGCTGGATCCTCAGGCAGTTCAATGTCCAATTTTCTGAGGAACCTCCAGACTGATTTCCAGAATGGTTGTACCAGTCTGCAATCCCACCAACAATGGAGGAGTGTTCCTCTTTCTCCGCATCCTCGCCAGCATCTGCTGTCACCTGAGTTTTTGATCTTAGCCATTCTCACTGGTGTGAGGTGAAATCTCAGGGTTGTTTTGATTTGCATTTCCCTTATGACTAAAGATGTTGAACATTTCTTTAGGTGTTTCTCAGCCATTCGGCATTCCTCAGCTGTGAATTCTTTGTTTAGCTCTGAACCCCATTTTTAATAGGGTTATTTGTTTCCCTGCGGTCTAACTTCTTGAGTTCTTTGTATATTTTGGATATAAGGCCTCTATCTGTTGTACGATTGGTAAAGATCTTTTCCCAATCTGTTGGTTGCCGTTTTGTCCTAACTACAGTGTCCTTTGCCTTACAGAAGCTTTGCAGTTTTATGAGATCCCATTTGTCGATTCTTGATCTTAGAGCATAAGCCATTGGTGTTTTGTTCAGGAAATTTTTTCCAGTGCCCATGTGTTCCAGATGCTTCCCTAGTTTTTCTTCTATTAGTTTGAGTGTGTCTGGTTTGATGTGGAGGTCCTTGATCCACTTGGACTTAAGAAAAGCATATTTCTTAAGGGAAAAATTCCCTTTTATCAGGCATATTTGTGATTAAGAAGATAAGATCCTTAGTTATTCAGTGTGCGGTTTAGAACTTTTCGCCGAAGATTTGCTTGCTTTGCTTTCTCTTTGAAACAGAAGCTCCCTGGGCTTCCCACTTTGGTCTCTACTTCCTGCTAATCCCCCTGCTTCAGCTTTGTGAAGTGCTACTCTCCAATATAGTACAAATTAAAGCTACCATGACCATTTAGTATTAATTTTGGAGTCACATAGAAATATCCATAGGAATATAGACATGAAAGAACAATTAGAGCTGAGTGGTTAAATGCATGAGTTTGCTGAAAAGAGAATTGTGGTAAACTGAGGTAAGGAACGAAATTGGCCACAAATAGCAAGTTTTTATTTTCTCCCTGTGTAATTTACCTTGGCAGAGGAAGGTGCTCTTGCCCTCTGGTTGGTCCTCCCAGTAAAATGTCTTATATCATATGTTTCAACAAAGAAGAGGAAAGGACAAAAAGTTCCTTATTTTGAATGTTATTTCTCAAAAATCTGCATGCCAAGGTGCCATACTGGAGGATAGTGTGTCTTGAGCTCTATCTCCAGCAATGCTCTAAGTACTAAACATTTCTGCAAATTAACCAGAAAAAAATAAACCGCACTGTCCTACTACGCTAGAAAATAGTTTTCAACAAGGCTATTATCTTGAGGACTATCCAAAAATCAAATAAGAAAGGAAATGCAATACGAGTAGACACATTAAAAATATTATTTACAGAGTGATAATGGAGAATGGATATTAATTTTAAGCATGAAATGGAAGAATACTAATTTCAGAATGCTGATGTCATCTGGAAACAGTCACATAGGAATTACAGAAGAGGTTCAATTATGTTTGTAAAGTACCTCCATGGAACTGGGAATCATTTGAAATTAACATGACAAAATATTTATTTTTTTAATCTTGAATTTTTTTTCATAGCAAATTCTGCACACTCACCTTTGCAACTTAAAATTAGTTCAAAACATCTTTTCTACATAATATTAAAATATAAAATTTACAAACAAATGACTAGGATATAAATGTTAAGGAAACTACACTAACAAGCCTGACAACAATCAATATAAATCTATTGGTGTATGGACTTAAATAATGCAGCGGGTATAAAAATCAATGAAGAAATTTGATTGAGAATTAACATTGCCGAAATTGGGTAATTTGTTCTTCAAACAAAAGAAAACATAACAGAAGTAGTGCACTAATGGTCTACTTTGAGAGAAGAAGGAAAAGGTGCAAAAAGCAGCAATTTGTTTGAGGTAGTCAGATATTTCCAAGAGCTTCTATTTGCCAGAAATGTATTCATGCATCACCATTTCTTGCTACTGTAAGAATTTCCTATTTAACAAAGCATGTATATATGTGTATGTATGTCTATAAGTATATAAATGGTTATATATTCATGTATATTCATATATACTATATTATATATAATTTATAGAATATCACTTGTTTTCTGATAATGAATTTAAGGTAAATTGCAAGAGTTGCAAGACGCCCAGAACTTAAACTTCCCTCTCCAAAGATGCAAAATCATTTCCTGTTGAGTCTGTCAGGGGCTGGAGCCATCCAGTAAACCCAGTGAAAGTCAAAAGTAGAATCAGCTTGGTTTTCAAGCAGGAACACAGTGGGAAGCCTTGTGATAGGAAGTTAGAATGGTTTCCTGCTTTTCACCTGCAAAGAACTGTGAAAAGAAAAGGAAGCTAGTATATATCAACATTTCAGTCAACAGTAACATTCCTTAGCAAGTCTTCTGGTTCCTTGAGTGACTTAATTGCTTTGGAGTTTGGAAACTGAATTTCACCAAAGGACAAAAGTGAGCAAAGTTAAGCAACAGAGTCCAAGGGTAATCTGGGAAGTGAAGGAACTAGTCCAGGCTCTCTAACCAATGACAGGTCTCTGATCTCCAGAGCCTGAGTGATCCTTTGCAAGCCTTTATTTCATACATGTTTCTTTCTTTGTCCTACTTTATAGGACTGCTCAAGCCTTCTCATACCTATGCACACTTAATAAAAGCATGTGAGATTGCCTGGCATTGCAATCTCATCTTAATGTTATCTTAATGTTTCAGGCCTTCAAGGTAAATCATATATTTTACAACTGAGACAACAAAGATTCAGGAAATTTGTATGATTATTTAAAATGCAAATTTTAAGGAAAATTATGCCCACTGCAGGCATGACATAATACTCCTTTCTGCAGCAGTAGAAAGACCAAAGGCTTCCCCTTCTGCTGGTCCCCCAAGTAGGCTATTCTTTGCTAGATATGCATTTGGAACCCTGGGGAGATCTGTCCTGAGCCTGTGTGATCTGTGGAGGGGCTTGGGGAGTTGCCCAAGACTATGGAGGGCTGCAAGTAGTGACAGGGGACATGGGTTCTGGAGTCAGGCAAAATGCTACCATCCCTTCACAGTTACCAGGGTTTCTAGCCTTAGGTCAACCAGGAACCAACTTGCCTTTCACAGTCTCACAACTACGCTAGCATTCCCCTACACTGGGAGATGAAGCGTTCACAGGAACAAGGGCCTCCTTTTACACTGATGCCAGATAAGGCCATCCTCCCAATGATGCCCACTAAGGAAATCCTCTGCTACATATCCAACTGAAGCCATGGGTCCCTCCATATGTAGTCTCTGGTTGGTGGTTTAGTCCCTGGGACTCTGATGGATCTGGTTTGTTGTTATTGTTCTTCATATGGAGTTGAAAACCCCTACAGTCTTTAACTCCTGCATTGGAAACTCCATGCTCAGTCCAATGATTGCCTGCAAGCATCCTCATCTGTATCAGTAAGTCTCTGGAAGAACCTCTCAGGAGACATCCATATCAGGCTCCTGTCAGCAAGCACTTCTTGGCATCAGCAATAGTGTCAGGGCATGAAGATGCATACAGGATGCATCTTCAGATGGAGCATTTTTGGATAAGCTTTTCTTCAGTCTATGTTCTGCTCTTTGACCCCTATTTCCTTTACACAGGAGAAATTCTAGATTAAAATTTTGAGAAAGATTGGTGGCTATGGCTATCCTCTAAATATGGTCTCTACAGATTTTCTCTCCTCTCTGTTGGGCATTTCAGCTAATGCCATCCCCATTGTGTCCTGGGAGCTTCTTGCATTTCTAGCATCTAGGACTTTCTGTAGGCTACCCCTAGTTCCTCATCCCCCATTGCTACACACCTCTGCTCAATTTCATGACACTGTCTATATACCTCCTCCATCTCCTCCCATATGTGGTTCTACCCCCTTCTCCCCTTCCTTCTCCTCTCTTCCTCCCAAACCCTTCCACCTTCATTATTATTTTGTTCCCCCTTCTAAGTAGGACCAAAGCATCCACACTTTGCTCTTCCTTTCTCTCGAGCTTCATGTGATCTGTGAATTATATTGTGTTCATTCCAAACTCTTTGCCTAATATCCACTTATCATTGAGAACATACCATGTGTCTTCTTTTGTGGCTGGGTTATCTCACTCAAGATTATATTTCCAAGTTCCATCCATTTGCCTATGAGTTTCATGAAGTCATTGTTTTTAATTGCTGAGTAGTACTCCATTGTGTAAACGTACCACACTTACTCTATCCATTCCTCTGTTAAGATACATCTGGATTGTTTTCTGCTTCTGAATATTATAAATAAGGCTGCTATGAACATAGTGGAACATGTGTATTTGTTACATATAAAATTATCTTTTGGGTATATGCCCAGGAGTGGTATAGCTGGGTCTTCAGGTAGTTCTATGTCCAATTTTCTGAGGAACCGACATAATGATTTCCAGAGATGTTGTACCAGCTTGCAATCTCATCAGCAAAGGAGGAGTGTTCATCTTTCTTCACATCCTCACCAGCATTTACTGTCACCTCAATGTTTGATCGTAGCCATTCTGACTGGTGTGAGGTGGAATATCAGGAATGTTTTGATTTGCTTTTCCCTGATACCTAAGGATGTTGAACATTTCTTTAGATACTTCTCAGTCATTCAATATTCCTCAGCTGAGAATTCACCATTTAATTCTGTATTCCATCTTTTAATAGGGTTATTTGGTTCTCTGGAGTCTTTGAGTTCTCTGAGTTCTTTGCATATTTTGAATATTAGCACCTTATTGGATGTACGGTTGGTAAAGATCTTTTCCCAATCTGTGGGTTGCCATTTTGTCCTATTGCCAGTGTCCTTCACCTCACAGAAGCTTTTAAATTTTATGATGTTCCATTTGTTGATTGATGATCTTAGAACATAAGCCATTGTTGTTCGCTTCAGGAAATTTTCCTCTGTTCCCATGTCTTCGATATTCTTCCCCATTTTTTCTTCTATTCATTTCAGTTTATCTGTTTTTATGTGGAGGTGCTTGATCCACTTGGACTTGAGCTTTGTACAAGGAGATAAGAATAAATCAATTTGAATTATTCTACATGCTGACTGCCACTTAAGCCAGCAATATTTGTTGAAAATGCTGTCATTTTTCCACTGGATGATTTCAGCTCCTTTGTCTAAGATCAAGTGACCATAGGTGTGTGGGCTCATTTCTGGGTCTTCAGTTCTATTCCATTGATATACAGCCCTGGATCTGCACCAATACCATGTGGTTTTTTGCACTACTGCTCTGTGGTAAAGCTTAAGATCAGGGATGGTGATTTCCCAGAAATTTTCTTATTGTTGAGAATGTTTTTCGCTATCCTGGGTTTTTTGTTGTTCCAAATGAAATTGAGAATTGCTCTTTCTATCTCTGTGAAGAATTGAATTGGTACTTTGATGGGGATTGCATTGAATCTGTAGATTGTTTTTGGTAAAATGTTCATTTTGTGTTAATCCTACCAATCCATGAGCATTGGAGATCTTTCCATCTTCTGACATCTTCAATTTCTTTCTTCAGAGACTTGAAGTTCTCATACAGATATTTCACTTGTTTGGTTAGAGTCACACCTATTTATAATTTGTGACTATTGTAAAGGGTGCCGTTTTCCCAATATTGTTCTTAACCCACTTATCCTTTGAGTAGAGGAAGGCTACTGATTTGTTTGAGTTAATTTTATATCTAGCCACTTTGCTGAAGTTGTTTATCAGCTGTAGGGATTCTCAGGTAGAATTCTTAGGGTCACTTAAATATCATATCACCTACAAATAGTGATATTTTGACTTCTTCCCTTTAATTTGTAAGTCTTTGAATTCCTTTTGTCTAATTGCTCAGGCTAGAACTTTGAGTACTATATTGAATAGATAGGAAGAGAGTAGCTTTGTCTAAGCCTTGATTTTAGTGGGATTACTTCCAGTTTCTCTCTATTTAGTTTGATGTTGGCTACTGGTTTGCTATGTATTGTTTTTACTATGTTTAGGTATAGGCCTTGAATTCCTGGTTTTTTTCAAGACTTTTAATATGAAAGGGAATTGAATTTTATCTAATGCTTTTTCAACATCTAATGAAATGATCATGTTGATTTTTTGAGTTTGTTTATATAGTGGATTACATTGATAGATTTCCTTATATTGAACCATCTCTGCATCCCTACAATAAAGCCTAATCAGTGTGAGTGATCATTTTTTGAAGTGTACTTGTATTCGGTTTGCAAGAATTTTATTGAGTATTTTTGCATCAATACTTATAAGGAAAATTGGTCTGAAGTTCTCTTTCTTGATTGGGTCTTTGTGTTGTTTCGGTGTCAGTGTAAATGTGGCTTCATAGAATGTATTAGGTAGTCTTCCTACTGTTTGTATTTCATGTAATAGTTTGGTGTCTTGATTATTATGTGACAAGGGAAATTTCTTTTCTGGTTCAATTTATTTGGCATCCTGTAGGTTTCTTGAATTTTTATGGTCATCTCTTTCTTTAGGTTAGGGACATTTTCTTCTATAATTTCGTTGAAGATGTTACTGGTCCTTTGAGTTGAAAATCGTTGCTCTCTTCTATGCCTATTATCATTAGGTTTGGTTTTTTCATTGTGCCCTGGATTTTCTGGATGTTTTGGGTTAGGAACTTTTTGCATTATACATTATCTTTGACTGTTGTGCCAATGTTTTCTATGGTATCTTCTACATCTGAGATTCTCTCTTCTATCACTTGTATTCTGTTGGTGATGCTTACAACTATGACTCCTGATCTCTTTCCTAGGTTTTCTATCTCCAGGGTTGTCTCCCTTTACAATTTCTGTATTGTTTCTGTTTCCATTTTTAGATCCTGGATGGTTTTGTTCAATTCCTTCATTTGTTTGGTTGTATTTTACTGTATTTCTTTAATGGACTTATGTGTTTCCTCTTCAAAAGCTTCTACCTGTTTACCTGTATTCTTCTCTATTTCCTTAAGGGAGTTATTTATGTCTCTCTTGAAGTCCTCTGTCATCATCATGAGATGTGATTTTAAATCAGAATCTTGCTTTTCATGTGTGTTAGAGTATTCAGGGCTTGCTGTGGTGGGACCACTGGGTTCTGATGATGCCATGTAGCCATAGTTTCTGTTGCTTATGTTCTCGTGCTTGCCTCTTGCATTCTGGTTATCTCTGGTATTATCTGGTTTTTCTGTCTCTGACTGGAGCTTGTCCCTCTTGTGAACCTATGAGCCTGTGAGCCTGTGGTCTTAGGAGTGTGAGCACTCCTAGGAGCCCAGTTCTCTGTGTGATCTGAGATGTGTTATCACTCCTGGGAGACCTGTGATTTTAGGTGTACCAGCACTCCTGGGAGACCTGTTCTCTTTGGGCAGGATTTGGGTGTGAAGAGTTGTGGCTCAGGATCAGCTCCATGGAGCATATTGAAACCAGAAAGATCATGCTCCCAGCTGCTCTGTAGTTCCTGGGCCTGTCAGGCTCTAGGCAGCTCCCATTCAGGTCCATTATTTGGTCAGCAGTTGTTCTCTCACCTGTGATGCAGCACTCCTGAGAGACTTGTTCTCTCTGAGTGGGACTGGGGTGAGGACAGCTCCAGCACAGGGTCAGCTCAGGGATGCAGATGGAAACAAGAAAGATTGTATCCCTGGCTCAAGAGCAGAGTTTTAAACAACAGGATTTTGGAGTCAATGACAGCCATATTCAATTATATGCTACAAATGAGTCAGCCTGTGACATCAAGCAAATAATTGTGTTTCATTTTTTACTATCAGCTTGCTTTTACACTAAGTGAAGGTAATAATAACTTGTTCAAAGGATATACTAAATAGAATACAAATAGTTTGTAACTATTATTACTGCCATAAGTCTTCTATTAAAATTTTGAAAACGATAACTGAAGTGGATGGTTTAAAAATGTAGGAGACACTGGTTCTTTTCCAATAATGAGAGTGATAAAGTTATTCCCCGTAATGATGATAAGAACAATGTTTTGTCTTTGATGAAATGCCACAGCTCTCCTGTGGTAAAGACGTAAATTGCCTTGTGATCCTTCCAGTGTCTCAACTTTTATCAATTTATAAACAATTTCCAACTGGAAAGTAATAACTAATAAACTAAGATACATGTACACCTCTAAATATCACTTACTCTGGGGAGAAAAGTCGCTGAAAGGTCCGTATTCAATGGAATTTCCCTGAAATGGTTCTAAAGGAAACCATGAATAACTTTGAATCCTGTTAGAAACACAGCAGTGAGAAACATCCACAGTGTTCTTTTGGATGATCAATCTGTGGTTTGGCAAGAACAATAGCACTGTGGTTAAAACCAATCTGATATGGTCAAATTACAGAAAACAATGTGGCTTCATTGATCTCAATTTCATAGCCTACTGAAAATAAATTATCACATTTCTTCCAAAGGACATAAAATATTGTAAGTTAGTGCTTAATTCTACATTATTTAACCAACTTGGGGAAGGCTTCATAAATTATTAGCATATTACCAGTGATTTGAAAGAGGTAACTGCTTCCTATCTTTGCATGGCTTTAAAGACTGCAGTAACTGGAGTGAAAAATGCAGAGTGTTATGCATCCTTGTACTTACAGCTGAAGATAATATAATATCATTTTCTTGAAGCTACTTATATGTAAGGAGGTCAGGAAGATATATCAGCCTGTCTTTACCCTGCTACAGCATAGGCCAGTATAATAAAACAGAGGCAACTTAGCAGACATTGAATCATTTTTGTTTTATGTGCCTATCTCTCCTTTCTTCCTTTCCCTCATTACATAATCATTCTGCCACTGTTGAAGTCTGATATTGTTTTGCACAGACATCACAACAATCCCTGAACTCGGTGACTTCCCATCTAAGCCGCCCATCTAGTTTTCTGCTGACTGTGTCTGTGCTGTAAAGTGATCCCTTTTCTTGTCTCCACATTTTGACTCTTTGACTTGTATCTTTTCAACTCTTTCAATGTTTATATTTCTTTTTCTCAAGTTCCTTTTAGTTGTTCTGAATTAAAAATAATGCCTCACACCTCCTAATAATGTTGTATTGAAGGTATTAATACCCCTAAAGCACGTGGGAGAGTGTCCAGTCCAGAGATCATAAAGCCGAGCATCAGGTGGATTCTCTAAAGAAATAAATTACTTCTTCTACATCACCACAGTGCAGCCTCATTACCTTAAATGGAGGTCATGCTCAATAATGCATATTGAATTCAGAATACATGTTCTAGTTGTGTTCTGTGAAAAATTTCCCATCGTTTAGTGATTAAGTAAAATCATCTTTTCTCATGTGTGTCTTTCTTATGTGTTTGGTGGGTTGGTTCCATATTTTCTTTCTGTAATAAAAACCACACATTTTATTTAGTTAAATCGTACAGTAGCTCACTTGGGAAGTACTTATAAAATTATATGACTTAAAAATTAGAAACTAGTAGTCTTGGGAAGAAACGCAGGAAAGAACATTTGTGCAAGCAAATGCCTGTGATTTTGTAAACAGTCTTAAGAAAAGTTATATAAGCTGAGGCCCATAAAAGTCCTAGCATTCCTCAAAGGGAAAGAAAATCTAGGGTATGTGAGTACAGAAGAGTACTTTTGGCTTAGAAAGTGTCTGCCAAAAATCTGCATCAGAAAGTCAGGAAGCCTTTGAATATTGGGAGGGAAAACCAACCACTGAAGAAATTACTTATTAGGGGTCAACTCAATTTAAAAAATGATTTCATGAATCTGACTGAAAATACAGGAAAGTATCTTGACCACCATTCTGCCAGGTTATAAAAGGTAGGTATAATATATGTAAATCAGGAACTCTGTGGATATTAAGGGAAGATTTCGATGTTTGTTTCAGTGAAATACTAAAGTAACTTTAAGGATTGTGTAGATTCATTCTTGTGAACTTGCTTCACTAGTCTTCTGTAGGTTGTTGTACTGGCCCATGAGTACAATGAATACTAACCCTAAGGATTTTCACAGATTCCAATGTTCATTATAGCTAATGAAATTCTTTATTGTATCTGTTTTATGTCTGGGGACAAAAAAAGGACAGTAAAATACTCATAACTTATAACTCAGATGCTTGCTGAAAATGAAATGTATGTCTTCTTATTCCTCACGTGATCTTTTCTCTGATGGTATCAGTCATCTCTCCTAGCCTCCTGAGAATAGTACATCAGGCATGGTCTTCAGTACTACCAGTAAAGCAATAGCAAAGAAAGTCTCTGTTCTTATATTTCTCAGCCTTCTTATGACACAGTCCAGCAAACATCAGCACAGACCAGAGAGACCTATGATCTCTTGGGGTGGGGGTACTTTTCACTCAGGCATAGGGAATCTTCAAAGTCATTTTGTGAGAGGATCTACAGAATGGAAGAATAATGAGGAGCTAGCTGTGACAAGAATTAAGGGGGGAATAGAGAGGGGAGGAATGCTTCAGCCACACTTATGATGTTTTTGTCAGGGAATCATGTGCTGCGTTCTTCCACCCTGACTCTGCTACAGCAGTGTGACCCCAAGTCATATTTTTCAAAGCTGCTCTCTGCAAATGTGGTCTGGGATAAGCCTTCCCTTCAGCATTCTGCAATGCTATTATATCAGTCTTTATGTTTTAATTGTGAAATAAATCCTAGTACAAAATTTTAGACCTTCCTATAAAATATAAGGTATAAAAAAATAACAAAAAAAAATCAGCTCTAGGTTTTTCAGCTCTTCCAGGGAGCTTTATTAAGAGAAGCTAAAGCAATGGGTATGCAGTAAAGTATGATGGGGATGAAATTCTTCAAGGATGAATGTGTGGCTGTTAGGCTACTGGGAAACAACGTGGACCATGTTCCTCTTTGTTCTTCTTTGTTATGGGTGTTCTATGCTACAAAACTGTCGGGGCACAAGAGTCGTAATTTTCTAGCCTATATCTCTGGCCAGCCACCTTCAGGATACAAAGAGCAGGGTGAAACTGCCTAAAAGTTTGAAGCAAAGAAATCCCTTAGGGGCAGAGTGGGGGCAGGATTGGGGGTGGGGTGGAGCTACCCTTAAAGCTGTTGCCTGTCTTTGAAATATGTTGCCTTAGCTGGGCTGCCTTGTCTGCCCTCAGTGGAAGAGGTTGTGCTTAGCACTGAAGAGACATGATGTGCCAGGATGAGGGGGCAAAGGGTGGATACTCGAGGTAGGGGGTGGTGGCTTCAACCTCTGAGAGGAGAAGGGGAGGGAAAGTAGGGACAGAGGAGACTGAGAGGTGGGCATAGATTGGAATGTAAAGGGAATTGAAAATATGGTAACAAAAAAAGCACGAACTTATGCTACAGTACAAACCATCAGGCATGTGACCACTAGATCCCCCTTTCCCAGTACAGACACTGCAATTGATTGTGATATATTTTTCTTACTAAGTAGCCTCAGGACCACCTTCTGAGGAGTACATGATAAAATTATTTCCTCCAATGGATGTAAAATAACTAAATAAGTAAGTAAATGACTAACATGAAGGTTTTGATCCCAGCCTAGGCATGTCATCACATTTTACTCCATATGACCCCTCTGTGAACTAAAGGCAATTACAGTTTATTGTCTGTATGAAAATTCTCTTCTGCTTCTGTGATAGGATCTGATATTTCCTGAAACTCAAAAACAGTGTTAGTTCCTCCTTTCACTTTGGCAAAGGAGAGTAAACCCACTTGTGATTGGAGTAGGTACTGATAAAAACATTCCTAACGTTTCAGGTAGAGATTACATTTTTATTTGTGGCATGCTATTTAAATTACATATTTAAGTTACATAAATTAGATTACAGATGTAATGTGAGTACTGAGGATTGAACACAGTTCATCATGCTTTTGGTCAAGCTCCCTTACCCTCTGAGTCTCCTTGCCAGCCCCATGGCATGTCTTGTTTCCTGTAATGAATAAACCAGTAAGCTTCTGTGCCTATGCTGAAGAAGACTTGGGATTTGGGTAGCTGTTTAAAGTTTTAAAGTGTTGCAATTAACTGACCTTTGCCAGAAAGAATGGATCCAAATTATTTAAGTAAGTGGTTTTTTATCAGAGATTAACTTCTGAACTGAGGAGATAGTTTAGTGGATAGGAACACTTGCTCTGTAAGCATGAACTATAAAAGGGTTGAAATATCATCTGAGGCTGACTGAATTATAAACAGAAAGATTGGGGAAGTCCTCCCTTCAGAAACTCAGTCAACTCCGCTGTACCTACATTAAGAAAACAGGAATAATTTCACATGCCTGTAACCACAGCATTGAGGAAGTAGATGGAAAAAAACTGGATTTGAGAAGCTGACTGACCAGGCAGGTTAACAAAAGGGGCAAACTTCCAGCTTAATAAAAGATCTTGTCTCAAGAGAATAAGGTTGAGAAGAGTAAAGAAGACACTATAAGTATTCCTCTGACCTCTGCATATTTACATGTGGGTATGAGTCTTCCTGAATCTACAATTGCATGCATACATATCATACATACCATAACACACACATATATATGTATATGCATATGCATATGTATATTTATACAAAGAGACAGAGAAGACGAGGAAGGAGGGGGAAGAGAAGGAGAAGAATGGTTCGATGCAAATAGGAATACAAGAAATGAACTGTCCAGATTCCTTGATGTTTTCCAAGTGAGATTAATAAATGATAAAACATTTATAAAATGGGTAATGACTGTTTCTAATATAAAACATTTCTAACAAAGCCTATGAGCTTCCTACCTAGCCTTGACATTTCTGAGTGTAATCTTGCACATAAAATCCAACTGTAGTAATGGAATTCATACTTTCGTCTATAGTAGTACATAATAGCTGTGTACCTCAGACCTTCTAGATGGGAGAGAAAATGACTTTTTCCAGTCGTCAGGATGATTATTGCATACTTTTTAAGGTAAATATTAATTTATGAGTTGCTATGCTAAACATCAGAATGATTTTCAGTATATAAAGATATCACTAGTAGGCAAAAGACAAACTTCATAATTAACATCAAGCAATGACGATCAGGTAAAGAAGACAAATTTGACAAACTTCTGCTTATATAAAAAAACAGATTGAAATTGTTAGTATGTGCAATAGATAAAATGATGTACTAAAATTTTATTAACTTGTAAAATATTTCCAATTCATCTGAACTATGAAAGAGTTGAAAATATCATCTGATTCAAGGGAATAATAAACATAGAAAGATTGGGGGATGTCTTTACTTCAGAAACAATTTCAAGCATCCCCAAGATCTCATACCAACATCCTGTATATCAAATTTGAAAGGTAAAGAAAGAGGAATAGATAACACATGGCATATTGGTAGAAATATGAAAACAAAGATGATATTTAAGTCATCAATCAGCATTCTGTACTCAGCAGATATCCATTGCTGTGTGTTGAGAGATGGCTTCGATATCCCATTCTGGTTTTCTTATGGTCTATGTATCAGTTGAGGATACATGCAACTCATTCTCAGTCATTTTCAGAATAAACTTCTTTCACTAGAAATGCACAGGAGTTGCAGAGATTGTTAAGGTGCCCCTGCTTTTTCTGATTTGGAGAAGTACATTGGCATCTGTCTCTTATTTGCTCAGCCTGAACAGGCAGTTGGAATAGGGCTTGCAGATGTATCTGTCGAGGAACTGTTAAGCTCAGGAACATTGTGTAGATGTGCTATCTAAATGTGAAGTGAGCACCAGCTGTGAGTGAGCAGACGCCTCATCTTTAGGGGCTCCAAAGATCACTAAGTCATTGATCCCATTATGAGATCTAGGAACACGGTAGTGGGATCACACAATGAATGTGGATGATACTATTCTGGCAGCTTCTTTCCTTGAACAAGCTGTTGTGTTTTCAGTTTAAGGTGTGAAAAGATGTGTTTTTGTAGTGAAAAGGAAAATTGTGGGCCAGATACAATAAAAGAAAAAGTCAGGAAGCACAGAAGTCATGTCAGATACTGGCCATTGTTTTCTTAGCTAAGACCTTATTATTTCCTACTGTTAGGAAATAATAAAACACAGGGAACTCCATGCCAATGATGAAGAATAGTAATCCTAAAATGTGATAATATGTACTAAATTAATAAACTCACAGAAGGTGTAAACAAACTATAAAATATATGCACTCCACACTCTTAATGTCCTTAAGATGTGCAACTACTTCCTTATACTGAGAATGAAATAAGCATAAAAACCAAACCACTATTAAAAAATACCAAAAAATTAGAAAAAAAGTAAAAATACGGCTTTTTAGACATTTGCAGACCAATATACATAGTAGGGATTATAATCATTGTGAATTTAAATGTATCTTGTAGTAGAGTTTGTATTACTTTATGATTTGCTGAAATTTGGTGGAACATGTCCCATATTAGAAAGGACACAATAAATACAGATAGATAGACAGACAGACAGACAGACAGACAGACAGACAGATAGATAGATAGATAGATAGATAGATAGATAGATAGATAGATAGATAGATAGATCTCATGGTAGAAAAGGGTAAAAATATGGCATACAATTAGAAGACATACCCCCAAATCTGCAACTTGAAACTCCAGTAAGTTTGTGGGGGAGGTGAAAACTGAAAAAGAAACTGAAGTGATGTTGCTGTAGGAGGCTAGAGTGGGCCACATAATAAACAACTTTCCTTTGACATCAAACTTTCTTCCTGTTCAGTCAGTTGTAGACCATTCCTTATAGATCCTGCTTCACCTTCCTTTCCTTAATGCTAGGCTCTGCCCTCTTCTGTGTCTATACATTGTTTCACCAATTAATTCATATGATTATCTTTTGAACTAAAACCAGATCATTTTAAATTAGCTATAGCCTAGCCTGTTTCCACATGCTCACCTGACCATAGATATATAAAAACAGAACACATCCAAGCTGGAGATATACAGCAGCACTATAATATGTTTTGGTAATTTTAACAGGTCTTACCTTACTTAATAGAACTGCTATCAATTCATTAGAACCAATTCATTGAATCCTCTGTCTCACTGTCTTAAAATTTCTCTCAATAATAGTTACAAAATGTCCTCACAGTTCATTATATTGAAGTAACTAATGACTGTGAGTTTTGTCCTTATCTCTAAATGCCCTTTTTTAGTGGCCCTAGCACTATTTTCTTCATGTCCCATCTTTCATTTCCTCTACTATATTACTTCCTCCATTCCCAACTTAATCTTTAAGCTTAATCCCAACTTCATCTATAGAAGACCTAAAACAATGACATGGTGTTCATATCTTGGTTTTAGCATGTGAGCTAGTCATTCAGTTTGTGAATAGTCACCTTGAAAATCCTATCACAGAATTGTTGATCAAGGACTAAAAAGTAGTTGTGTGGAGCTATGCATGTTGCTTATTCAAAATAATAATTGTGTATCACTCCTGGGCATATTCCCAAATGACTCCCTGTCATATGGTGGAGGCATTCGCTCATCTTTGTTTATTGCTATTCTATTCACAATTACAAGAAAATGAAACCAAACTACATGTCTATTGACAGATGAATCAATAATGAAAATGTGGCATATACACAAAATGGAATTTTACTCAGCTCTTTACTAAATGAAAATATCAAGAGAGTTGATAAAACTGAAAATGAATATATTAAGCAAGGTGACCTACTCTTCGAAAGACAAAAGCTGTGCATTCTCTCTCCTATGCAGACCTTATATATTATATGTATATGAACGCCTTCAGTGCTTGCATGTATGTAATTAAGGATAGCAATGGGTATGCTAAAGTAAACAGGTGAAAACATACACGGCTACAACACCACACAAAGAAATTTAGTCAATTAAGGGAATGCTGGGAGCAAGAAAAATAGTCTTTCCAGGAAAGAGCACACCAACTGATTATCTAATAGCAAATGATCAGTTCTGAATGCATCCATGTAAGTAACATTATACATACTGGGAAGGTATTTATGTACCTTGGAGAGTGTGTGTGTGTGTGTGTGTGTGTGTGTGTGTGTGTGTGTGTGTGTGTAAAACAGCAATTAGTGAAAAAGATAGCATGGATTTGAAAGAAGGCAAGGATGGGCATATAAGAGGGTTTGAGGGAGGAAAGGAGAGGGGGAATGGTGGAATGTTAGTATCTCCAAAACTAAAAGAAGTAATATAATGAGGGCTACAGATTATGAGACTAGACAGGCAACCATGAGAAGGGAGAAAAAGGTGCAGAGAAAGAGGAAAACAGAGAGGATAAAGGTAAGAACACACAGGGAAGGACAGAGTGGGAAAGATTGGGGAGAAATAGCAAAAAAAACTCACTCTTTTTGAAAAAGTCTATAATGTTTGCTGAATATTTTTTTATTATTGATTGATTGATTGATTGATTGATTGATTGATTGAAACACTCCAGATTTTATTCCCCTCCCGGCCCCGACTCTGTTCCATATCCCATGCCACCTCACCACCATCACCCTCAGTCTCCTCAAGGATGTCCCCACTCCACCCACACCACTTGACCTCTAAACTTCCCGGGACCTCCAGTCTCAAGGATTAGTTACATCTTCTCCGACTCAACCCAGACCCGGGAGTCCTCTGCTTTAACGTGTTGGAGGCCTCATCTCAGCTTGTGTTTGCTGCCTAGTTGGTGATCCAGTGTCTAAGAGATCTCAGGGGTCCAGGTTAGTTGAGACTGCTGGTCCCCCTGCAGGGTTGCTCTCCTCCTTAGCTTCCTCCAGCTTCTTCCTAATTCAATCAGAGGGGTCAGCAGCTTCTGTTCGTTGGTTGGGCACACATATCTGTATCTGACCCTTTCAGCTGCTTGATGGGTCTTTGGAGGGCAGTCACGATGGGTCAAGTTTTGTAAATGCCCCACGGCCTTAGTAATGGTGCCAGGTCTTGGGACCTCCCCTTGAGCTGGATCCCAATTTGGGCCTGTCACTGGACGATCTTTTCTTCAGGCTGTTCTCCATTTCCATACCTGCTTTTATTTCAGACAGGAGAAATTATGAATCAGAGATTTGACTATGGAATGGCAACCCCATCCCTCACTTGATGCCCTTTGTTTCTGCTGGAGGTGGGTTCAATAAATTCCCTCTCCCCACTGTAGGGCATGTTATCTAGGGTCTTCCCTTTGAATTCTGAGGATCTCTCACTTCCCAGGTCTCTAGTATATTCTAGAGTGTCCTCCTAACCTCCTTCCTCCAGAGGTAGCCTGTTTTTATTCTTTCTGCTGTACCTCAGAGCTTCAGTCCTTTGCCCCAGCCAATATCAGATCATGTTCCCCTCTTTCCCTCCCCCATTTCCTTTCCCTCCTCTCTCCCTGCCTCCATCCCTCCTTTCCCTCTTGCGGTTGCTTTCTTTTCCCACCCAAGTGGGACTGAGGATTCGTCCCTTGGGCCCTTCAGCTTGTTGACTTTTTGAGTTCTGTGGACTGTATCTTGGGTATTCTGAAGGGTGGGGGGACTAATATCCACTTATTAGTGAGCTCATACCATGCATGCTCTTTTGGGTCTGAGTTACCTCAGGATGATATTGTCTAGTTCCATCCATTAGTCTGCAAAATTCAGGATGTCCTTGTTTTTAATAGCTGAGTAGTATTTCATTGTGTACATGAACCACATTTTCTGTATCCATTCTTCTGTCATGGGACATTTGGGTTGTTTCCAGCTTCTGGTTATCACAAATAAAGCTGCTTTGAACATAGCATAACATGTGCCCCTGTGGCATGGTAGGGCATCTTTTGAGTAAAGGCCCAACATGGTATATAGCTGAGTCTTCAGGTAGATCTGTTTCCAATTTTCTGAGGAACCTCCAGATTTATTTCCGGAGTGGTTGTACCAGTTCGCAATCCCACTAACAATAGAAGAGTGTTCCTCTTTCTCTACATCTTCGCCGACATGTGTTGTCACCTGAGGTTTTGATCTTTGCACTTCTGACTGATATAAGGTGGAATCTCAGGGTCATTTTGATTTGCATTTCTCTGATCACTAAGGACTTTGAACATTTCTTTAGGTGCTTCTCAGCCATGAGAGATTCCTCAGTTGTGAATTCTTAGTTTAGTTCTATACCTCATTTTTTGATTGGGTTTTTTTGGTGGTTAGCTTCTTCAGTTCTTTATATATTTTGGATAGTAAATCTCTATTGGATATGGTATTAGTAAAGATTTTTCCCAATCTGTAGGATGCCAATTTTTCTTATTGACTATGTCCTTTTCCTTACAGAAGCTAGCCTCATGCGGTCCCCTTTATCAATTCTTAATCTTAGAGCATGAGCCATTGGAACTCTGTTTAGGAAATTTCCCGATCTCTCTATCTTCTGAGATCTTCTTCATTTTCTTTCTTGATATACTTGAAGTTCTTATCATAAAGATCTTTCATTTGTTTGGTTAGAGTTAACCCAAGATATTTTGTGTTATCTGTAGCTATTATGAAGGGAATTGTTTCACTAACTTCGTTCTCAGCCTGTTTATCATTTGTATAAAGAAAGGTACTGATTTGTATGAGTTAATTTTATATCTGGCCACTTTGCTGAAGTTATCAGCTGGAGAAATTCTCTGGTAGAATTTTTGGGGTCGCTTATGTAGACTATCATATCATCTGCAAATAGGGATACCTATTTCATTCTGTTTAATTCTTCTTTGCCAGTTGATCTTTTTTATTTTTTTTTTGTCTTATTGTTATAGCTAGTACTTCAAGTACTATGTTGGATACATATGAAGAGAGTGGGCATCCTTGTCTTGTCCTGATTTTTGTGGGATTGCTTCAAGTATCTCTCCATTTAATTTGATATTGACTGTTAGTTTGCAGTAAATTGCTTTTATTATGTTTAGGTATGGGCCTTGAATTCCTGATCTCTCCAATACTTTTAACATGAAGGGGTATTGTATTTTGCCAAATCCTTTTTCGGCATCTAAAGAGATGATCTCTCTTATATTTTTGGTTGTGAGCCTACCCTTTAATGGCTGAGCCATCTATGAACAACAATACCAACCAACCAGAGCTTCCAGGGACTAAGCCACTACCCAATGACTGTACATGGACTGACCCGGGCTCCAACCGCATAGGTAGCAATGAATAGCCTAGTAAGAGTACCAGTGGAAGGGGAAGACCTTGGTCCTGCCAAGACTGAACCCCCAGTGAACATGATTGTTGGGGGGAGGACGGTAATGGGGGGAGGATGGGGAGGGGAACTCCCACATAGAAGGGGAGGGGGAGGGGTTAGGGGGATGTTGGCCTGGAAACCTGGAAAGGGAATAACAATTGAAATGTAAATAAGAAATACCCAAGTTAATAAAGATGGGAAAAAAGAGATGATCATGGGATTATTTTACTTGAGTTTGCTTATATGTTAGATTATGTTAATGTCTTTTTTATATGTTGGGGCATCTTTTGGGTATATGCCCAAGAGAGGTATGGCTGGATCCTTAGGCAGTTCAATGTCCAATTTTCTGAGGAACTTCCAGACTGATTTCCAGAACGGTTGTACCAGTCTGCAATCCCACCAGCAATGGAGGAGTGTTCCTCTTTCTCCACATCCTCGCCAGCATCTGCTGTCACCTGAGTTTTTTATCTTAGCAATTCTGACTGGTGTGAGGTGGAAACTCAGGGTTGTTTTGATTTGCATCTCTCTGATGACTAAGGATATTGAACATTTCTTTAGGTGCTTTTTGGCCATTCAATAATCCTCAGCTGAGAATGTTTTGTTTAGTTCTGCACCCCATTTTTTAATAGGGTGACTTGGCTCTCTGGAGTCTATCTTCTTGAGTTCTTTGTATATTTTGGATATTAGAACTCTATTAAATGTAGGATTCGTAAAGATCTTTTCCCAATCTCTTGGTTGCCGTTTTGTTTATCAGGTTAAGTAGTTCTCTGGTGAAACTTTTGGAATCACTTAAATACACTCTCATATCATCTGCAAATAGTGATATTTTGATTTCTTCCCTTCCAATTTGTATCCCTTTGACCTCCTTTCCCTGTCTGATTGGTCTGGCTAGGATTTCAAGTACTATATTGAATAGGTAGGGAGAGAGTGGACAGCCTTATCTAGTCCCTGATTTTAGTGGGATTCCTTCAAGTTTCTCTCCATTTAGTCTGATGTTACCTACTGGTTTGCTGTATATTGCTTTTACTATGATTAGATATGGGCCTTGAATTACTATTCTTTTCAGTACTTTTATCATGAAGGGGTTTTGAATTTTGTCACATGCATTCTCAGCATCTAATGAAATCACCATGTGGTTCTTATCTTTGAGTTTGTTCATGTAGTGGATTACGTTCATGGATTTTCATATCCCTGCATCCCTGGGATCAAGCCTACTTGATCATGATGGATGATCATTTTGATGTGTTCTTGGATTCAGTTTACAAGAATTTTACTGCGTATTTTTGCGTCGCTATTCATAAAGGAAATTGGTCTGAAGTTCTCTTTCTTTGTTGGGTCTTTGTGTGATTTTGGTATAAGAGTAATTGTGGCTTCATAGAAGGAATTTTGTAGTGCTCTGTCTGTTTCAATTTTGTGGAATAGTTTGGATAGTATTGGTATGAGGTCTTCTATGAAGGTCTGATAGAATTCTGCACTGAACCCATCTGGACCTGGGCTCTTTTTGGTTGGGAGACTTTTAACAACTGCTTCTTTTTTTTCAGGATAATGGGGTTGTTTAGATGATTTATTTGTTTCTGATTTAACTTTGGTACCTGGTATCTATCTAGAAGATTGTCCATTTCCTCCAGATTTTCCAGTCTTGTTGAATATAGGCTTTTGTATTTGGATCTAATGAATTTTTTAATTTCTTCAGATTCTGTTGTTATGTCTCCCTTTTCATTTCTGATTTTCTTAATTTGGACACACTCTCTGTGACCTCTGGTTAGTCTGGCTAAGGGTTTAATCTATCTTGTTGATTTTCTCAAAGAACCAGCTGCTTCTTTTGTTGATTCTTTGTATAGTCCTTTTCATTTCTACTTGGTTGATTTCAGCTCTGAGTTTGATTATTTCCTGCCTTCTACTCCTCTTGGGTTTATTTATTTCTTTTTGTTATAGAACTTTAAGGTGTGCTGTCAAGCTGCTGACATATGCTCTCTCCTGTTTCTTCTTGCAGGCACTCAGAGCTATGAGTTTTGCTCTTCGTACCACTTTCATTGTGTCCCATAAGTTTGGGAATGTTGTATCTTCGTTTTCATTAAATTCTAAGAAGTCTTTAATTTCTTTCTTTATTTCTTCCTTGACCAAGTTGTCATTGAGTACAGCATTGTTCAACATCCATGAATATTTGGGCTTTCTGTCATTATGGTTGTTATTGAAGACCTGTCTTAGTGCGTGGTGATCTGGTAGGATGCATGGGATTATTTCTATCTTCCTGTATCTGTTGAGGCCTGTTTTGTGACCAATTATATGGTCAATTTGGAGAAGGTACCATGAGGTACTGAGAAGAAGAAATATCCTTTTGTTTTAGGATGGAATGTTCTATAAATATCTGTTAAATCCAACTGGTTCATAACTTCTGTTAGTTTCTCTACATCTCTGTTTAATTTCTGTTTCCATGATCTGTCCAGTGATGAAAGTGGGGTGTTGAAATCTCCTTCTATTATCATGTGAGGTGCAATGTGTGCTTTGAGCTTTAGAAAGGTTTATTTTATGACTGTAGGTGCCCTTGCATTTGGAGCATAGATGTTTAGGATTGAGAGTTCATCTTGGTGCATTTTTCCTTTGATGAATACAAAGTGTCCTTCCTTATCTTTTTTAATGACTCTTGGTTGAAAGTCAATTTTATTTGATATTAGAATGGCAACTCCAGCTTGTTTCTTTGGGCCATTTGCTTGGAAAATTGTTTCCAACCATTTATTCTGAGGTTGCTTCTGTCTTTGTCTCTGCGGTGTGTTTCCTGGATGCAGCAAAATGCTGGGTCCTCTTTAAGAATCCAATCTGTTAGTCTATGTCTTTTTATTGGGGAATTGAGTCTGTTGATGTTGAGAGATATTAGGGAATAATGATTGTTGCTTCCTGTTATTTTTGTTGTTAGAGGTGGAATCATGTTTGTTTGTCTCTCTTTTGGTTTCATTGCAAGCAAATTATATTCTTGCTTTCTGTATGGTATAATTTCTCTCTTTGTGTTGGAGTTTTCCATCTATTATCCTTTGTAGAGCTGGATTTGTAGTAAGATATTGCGTAAATTTGGTTTTGTCACAGAATATCTTGGTTTCTCCATCTATGTTAATTAAAAGTTTTGCTGAATACAGCAACCTGGGATGGCATTTGTGTTCTCTTAAGGTCTGTATGACATTTGTCCAGGATCTTCTGGCTTTCAGAGTCTCTGGTGAGAAGTCTGGTGTAATTCTCATAGGTCTGCCTTTGTATGTCACTTGACCTTCCCTTACTGCTTTTAATATTTTCTTTGTTTTCTGCATTTACTGTTTTAACTATTATGGGACGGGAGGAATTTCTCTTCTGGTCCAAACTATTTGGAGTTCTATAGGCTTCCTGTATGTTTATGGGAATCTCTTTCTTTAGGTTAGAAAAGTTTTCTTCTATAATTTTGTTGAATATATTTACTGGCCCCTTAAGTTGGGAGTCTTCGCTTTCTTCTATAACTATTATCCTTAGGTTTATTCTTATCATTGTATCCTGGACTTCCTGTATGTTTTGGGCTAGGAGCTTTTTGCGTTTTACATTATCTTTGACAGTTGTGTTGATGTTTTTCTATGGTATCTTCTGCCCCTGAGATTTTCTCTTCTATCTCTTGTATTCTGTTGGTGATGCTTGTGTCTATGACTCCTTGTCTCTTCCTTTGGTTTTCTATATCCATGGTTGTTTCCCTTCGTGCTTTCTTTATTGTTTCTATTTCCATTTTCAATTCCTTCACCTGTTTGGTTGTGTTTTCCTGTAATTCTTTCAGGGATTTTGTGTTTCCTCTCTAAGGGCTTCTACTTGTTTACTTGTGTTTTCCTGCTTTTCTCTAAGGGCCTTCTTTATGTCTTCCTCTAAGTCCTCCATCATTATCAAAAAAATGTTATTTCAAATCTAAATCTTGCTTTTCTGGTGTGTTTGGAGATCCAGTATTTTCTTTGGTGGGAGAACTAGGCTCTGATGATGCCAAGTAGTCTTAGTTTCTGTTGATTAGGTTCCTGTGCTTGCCTCTAGCCATTGGGTTGTCTCTGGTGTTTGCTTGTCTTGCTGTTTCTGGGAGTGACTTGGCCCTGCTGTAGGACTCAGTGTCAGCACTCCTGTAGAACTGTTTCCCTGTTTCCCTATTTCCCTATTTCCCTCAGCCTTTCCTGAGAACAGGTGCTCTGCTCTCAGCTGTGGCAGCACTCCTGGAGACTGTCTTCCAGCTTTAGGCGGGGGCAGGTATCAAAGAGTCCTGCCCCTGATTGCTGATGTAGGACCTTGCACCCAGCAGGCAGAGTTGGCACTATGCAATTCCCTCTTGTGTCTGGACTGTGGGAGGAGGGTATTCTCCTCTGACTTTCAGGAGTATCCACACTTCTGAGGTTCCAGCTCTCTCCCCCACAGGATTTGAGTGCAGGGAGCCGTTTGGCAGGATAAGTTCAGTCCTGGGCACAGATCAGAACCATGGTTACCGTGGCTGTCTGTTCCTATATCCCTCTGTCCAGAGGCACTGTGCAGTTTCCCCTTGGACCAAGGATGTGGGCTGAAGTGTGCAGAGGTAGCAGTCTATCCTGTGGCCTCAGGATGTCTGCACTCCTGGGTAGTCTACTCTCTTCCCCACAGGATTTGGGTGCCTTTCTGTATTTCTTTAAGGGATTTATTTGTTCCCTCTTTAAGGGCTTCTACCTGTTTACCTGTGTTTTCCTCTATTTCATTCAGTAAGTTATTCATATCCTCCTTAAAGGACTCTATTATCTTCATGAGATGGGACTTTAGGCCAGCTCCCCGATTTTCAGGTGTGTTGGTGTATTCATGGCTTGCTGTGGCAGGAAAACTGGGTTCTGATGATGCCCACGTATGTTGGCTTCTGTTGCTTATGGTCTTGTGCTTGCCTCTCACCATCTGGTTATCCCTAGTGTTTGCTGGTCTGGGTGGGTGACTTTGTCTGTAGTCTGCCTCTGGTTTCCTGGTAGGCCTGTGGCCCTGACTGTAGCAGACCTCCTGCGGGACCTTACAGCTGGAGAGCATTCAGAGGTTCAGAGAATCTGCTGATTTGTTGCCTTGGCTGCAGTAGATCTCTTGGGAGGCCTTCAGACTGTTGGGTCTTCAGAGGAGGAGCAGTCACACTGTTGTCCTATGTGAAGCTGTTCTCCAGGGGAGGGGGGTTGTCAACATTTTCTGTTTCTTTGTGTGCAGCAGAAGTCCAGGGAGGCTTTCAGTCTTTGGAGTCAGTTGCCTTGCATGCCACAGAACTCTGGGAGGTCTTCAGACTCTGGTGACAATTGGCCAGTTGTCCTGTGTACAGAGGAACTTCTGGGATTCCATCAAGCTGTGTATCCTGGGTGCAGTGAATCTCCTGGGAAGTCTCCAGTTTAGTGTCAGATACCCTGGGTGTAGCAGATCCCCTGAGATACCTCAGGATGTGGTATCAAATATTTTCAGTGCAGTGGTTCTTCTGGTCTGCTTCAGGATATGCTATCAAATGTTCTGAGTACAGCGGATCCTCTGGTAAGCCAGTTGAAAGGGAATTGGTATCCAGCAGGTGGGGTCTTGGGGGATGGTGGGTCCCCAAGTCCACTGGCCCCCAAAAGCTACTGCGGGATTTGGGGAGGGGGCTATTACCAAATGCTGAGTGTAGTGGATCCTTTGGTATGTCTCAGGATATAGCCTCTTCAGGGGAGCAGACTAGCTATCAGTTTGTCTCTGCAGAAAGAACCAGGCAGATGGGGATTGGTATTCATACTGAATATTTATAAGGTGATATTTTTTAAAGAAAATATTTGATTCCCTACCACAGCATACTGCCTCAAAATCCTCTAAGTTTATATCATTGAATTTTATTTTGTTACACTCCTTAAAGGATTGTGGTGCAGTGTCTGTGGCTAAAAGCCCAGGATGTCATTCCACTGCAAAATTTGTTGATCATAACCTTATAATGAGTCTAATCTATTCATGAAGTACAGTTACAAAAGGGCTTTGTACAATGATGTTACCATTTAACTACACACAAAACCTTCTAAGTGGTTCACATTAAATGAAACAATATTCATATGAATGTATAAATTTAGATAAAGTCCAAATAATGACAACACATGAGAGTCATATCTTATGCATAGTTTCTCAACACATAAAGTTAATGACTTGCCATTAGTTACATACACA
The DNA here is from genome assembly GCF_021556685.1 of Rattus norvegicus. Taxonomy (NCBI): domain Eukaryota; kingdom Metazoa; phylum Chordata; class Mammalia; order Rodentia; family Muridae; genus Rattus; species Rattus norvegicus. The sequence continues at coordinate 154,375,788 of NC_141534.1, forward strand.
AGGGTAATGGATTGTACATGAAGAATTCGAGAATCTACCTTGCATAAAAATGATGATTAATGCTATCCTGTGCAAGTATTTTAGACATTGGGGTACTAATTACATTTAGATAAAAGGGAATTAAAAGCAGAATAGCAGAGAACTGTATTAATAGAAAGCCCTTAAGTTAGACATGAAAACTTTTCTGTTGCTTCTTTATGTTGTAAAAGAATCCTGCTTCATATCACATAGAATTTTCCCGATGTTAGTAATAACATGTGGAAACTAAAAATGCATAACAGAGGAAACAACATCTATATAATTAACTGCTTTTGACAATGAGCTTCATTGTTAAATCACAGCCATAGATGCATTGTTCCTTAAGAATAAAGATAAAAATGATTAATTCTTTCTTTTGAAAAGTACTTTTTATAAGGGAAAATTTATAAGCAAAAACTCTATGACACACTAAATTATCAAAAGTAGTATTTTTAAAACTCTTATTAATTAAGCAAATAAATATTTTTTATTGAGATGGGATTTTGTCTCCCAGGAACTACCTCCAACCGACAATGTAATTAATGATGACCTTAGACTTCTTCACTGGTGGGATTATAAGCATGTCTTACTGTCCACAGTTTATATAGCTTAGAAATCAAATTTGTGATTTTGTGCATTCTAGCTAAGCATTCTATCAACTGATCTGTAGCCTTAGCCACTTTTATTTTAATGTGTAATTATTGTATGTGACTATGTGTCACTAAAAAATGAACATAGATTTACACCTTAGCAGTGAGATATGTGTTTGTTTATAATTAAATATGTAAATAATAACTTATATTTACTTTGAGCTGACTATTCACAATTTTTGTGGGGAGATTTTTTTTTATTATTTACTTATATCTCAATCACAGTTTCCCCTTCCGCCTCTCCTCCCAATCCCTTCCTCCTACCTCATCCCCACTTCTTGGCATCCACCTCTCCTTATCTTATTATCAGAAGAGGGGAGGTCTCCAGTGAATGTCAACCAGCCTTGGTATCAAGTTGCAGTAAGACTAGGTCCATTTTCTTCTATTAAGACCAGATAAGGCAGTCTAACTAGAGGAAAGAAATCCAAAGGCAGGCAATGCTCAGAGACAGCCCTTGTTCCCACTTTAGGAGTCCCACATGACGATCCAGCTGCACAACTCTTACATATGTAGTGAAGGGCCTAGGTCTGTTCCATGCATGCTCTCTGGTTGGCAATTCAGTCTCTATGAGACCCTGTGGGCCCAGGTTAGTTGATTATGTAGTTTTTCTTGCAGTGCACTTGACCTCCCTGGCTCTTTCTTTCCTTTTCCCCTCTCTTCCACAGGTTTTCAAAAGTTCTACTTAATCTTTGGCTAGGGTTCCATCAATTTCTGGATGAAACCTCTCTTAGGACATTTATTCTGGGCTCCTGACTGTGAGTATAGGAGAATATCTTTAATAGTGTCAGGGCTGGAACCCTATTATGCCATGGGTCTCAAGTTAGTCCAGTCACTGGATGGTCCTCCCTTCAAATTATGCTTGATCTTTTAACCCTTCTCATGATATTTTTAAATTAAAATATTTTTATAATTTTTCATAACATTAAATATAATTAGATAAAACAAAAACTCTGTCATTTCAGAGTAAACAAGACAAAGCAACAGTAAAATAAAAGGCCTGGAAGAGAAGGCAAAAGAATCAAAGATCCATTCATTCACACAAGCAGGAGTCCCATACAAGTACTAAAAATAAACACTACAGTACATATGCAGAGGACCTTGTGTAGATCTATGTAGGCCCTGTTATTGCTGTTTCAGTCTCCATGAGTTTATATGCAGTTTGCTCAGTTGTTTTGGAGGGCATGTTTCTCCTGCTGTTCTTCATCCAGTCTGGCTCTTACAGTCTTTCTACCTCCTCTTCTATGGAGTTACCTGAGTTCTGAGGGTAGGAATTTGATGGAGACATTGGAATTGTGTGTCTCAAGGTCTCTCTTTCTTTCTGTATAATGTCCATGTGTGTAGTTATTCCCATCTGCTGCTGGAGGAAATTTCTCTGATAATGGCTGCATAAGGCACTGGTCTATGAGTAGAACAGACTATCATTAAGAATCGTTTTATAGTTACTAGGGTTTTTTTGGACTTGTATTTGATTTTATCATAGATTTCTAGAGTATCTATTCTCTGGTTATTAGTCGCCCAAGCAGTTTCAGGTATAGAGGTTCAATCTCATGGAGGGAGCTTTAAGTCAAAGAAGATGTTAGTTGGTTACTTCTACAAGATTTGTGCCACCGTTGCTCTAGCATACTTATTTTGTAGAAATGCCAGATTGTAGATCAAAGATTTTGCATTTGGGTTGTTGTTTATATTCCTATCTTGATAGTATGCAGAGTACCTTTACACAGCAAAGACACTAGAATACAGAGACAAGGATTTTATGTAGGCATAGCTCAACCTCTCTATAATCAGTGACCTTTGTGAGTGTTGTCTTGGCAATGGGACCAGTTTATGAGAGCAACCGACTGTCTTGACTGTTGTCTTGATTGGATTGCTGGAGGATTTTCAGGGAACCCTTTAGGCCAACAATCTAATTGAATAAGAGCTTCACTTGGCGAAATAGGTGACCAGTTGACCTTCCATCTCCCTCATTATTCCAAGACTTTTGTTAGTATGCCTTCATATATGATTGCAAGTTTCTATTATACCAGGTTTCCATACAAGCCTCAAATGGCAACTCTGTCTTTCCTCTATGCCTAAACTCTCTGGGTACACAGATTGTAGCTTGATCAGTATGTATTAAATGATTAATAGCCACAAGTAAGTAAATACATACCATATTTATCTCCTGAGTCTGAGTTACCTTACTCAGGTTGATTTTTTTTTTCTGAGTTCTGTCCATTTGCTTGAAAATTTCATGACATCAGTTTTTTTAATAGCTAGTGGTAATTCATTGTACAGATGTACCACAGTTTCTTTATCTATTTTTCTTGTGAGTAACATCTAGATTATTTCCCATTTGGAATTATTAGGAATAGAACAGCAATGCACATGGTTGAGCAAGTGTTCCTATGGTAAGATAAAGCACCTTTGGGTATATACCCAAGAGTGGTATAGCTGAATATTGATTTAGATCATTTCCATCTTTCCTAAGTCGTACTGACTTAAATAGTGGAGGTCAAATTTTGAACTCCCACAAGTAATGGAAGAATATTTCTCTTTTTCTAGAACATCATTGTAATTTATCATTACCTGTATTACTCTGACAAGGGTAAAATGAAATCTAAAGGTAATTCTTACTTGCATATCCCTCAAAGCTCAGCATGTTGAACATGTGTTTCCCAGCCATTAGAGTTTCCTCCTTTGAGAATTCTCTATTTAGATCTTTATTCCATTTTATTCTTTTTAAATTTTTTTAATTATTCAATTTACACCCTACTCACTGCTCTGCTCTTGGTCACTCCCAACCCTAATTCTTTCCCCATCTCCTTTCCCTTATCTCCTTAGTGGGTGAGGGTCCCTTGAGTAACCCCCAACACTGGCATATCAAGTCTCTGTGAGGCATTCTCTACCACTGAGGCTCATTTTTTTCAATTGGCTTATTTGTTTTCTGTTTTGTTTAGTTTTGCTTTTTATTTAGTTTCTTGGGTTCATTGTATTGTGCTTGTTAGTTCTCCTTTGGATGTGGAGTTGGGAAAAATCTTTCCCCATTCTATGGGCTGCTGCTTTGTTCAATTGGTGGTGTCCTTTACCCTGCAACAGCTGTTAAGTAATTGTTGGTCTTAGTGCCTGGGTTAACAGTGTTCTGTTCATATCTATGCATTAGCAGTGAGATTGTATTTGTTTAAAATTAAAGATGTATATAATTTATACAGGTATATTATATTTACTCTAGAATAGTCACAAAATGTGTAGGTTATATCTTTTTTCTTTTCTTTTTTAAAATTTTTTATTGGTTATTTTATTTATTTACATTTCAAATGTTATTCCCCTTCCTGGTTTCCCCTCCAAAAGCCCCCTATCCCACTTCTCTCCCCTCTGCTTCTTTGAGGGTGCTCACCCACCCACCCACTCCTGCCTCATCACCCTAGAATCCCCCTTCTCTGGGGCATTGAGTCTCCACAGGACCATTTATGACAGATAAGGCAGTCCTATGCTACATATGCAGCTGGAGCCATGGGTCCCTCTTTGGTTGATGGTTTTGTCCTTGGGAACTCTGCAGGGGGTAGCAGTAGGTTGACTTTGTTATTCCTCCTGAGGGGCTGCAAATCCCTTCAGTTTCTTCAGTCCTTTCCCTAATTCATCCATTGGGGTCCCCATTCTCAGCCTGGTAGTTGGTTGCAAGCACTGGTTGGTTGCAAACATTCGCATTTGTATCTGTAAGGCTCTGGCAGACATCCATAACAGGTTCCTGTCTGCAAGCACTTCTTGGCATCAGCAATAGTGGCTGGGTTTGGTGGCTGCATAAGGGATGGATCCCCGAATGGGGCAGTTTAAGTTACATCTCTTAACAATTTGTGAAAATGCTAATAAAGTTTTTTTTAGTAGAAGCAGTTTTATAATGTACGCAGATGGTTTCAGGCACATAACTCCTCCATTGATCCTACAGTAGCCTAACTAGCTAAAACCTGAAATACATGATGCAAGAAAGGTATCGTTCCTTCCAATTTTTCAATGGTACTTGTGTTTGATTTTTATAAAAGTAATTTTAAACTTCCATTGTTTTCAGGAGCATCCTCCTATCTACAACATCTAAAACAAAGTTTGTTTTTTAAATATTTTCTTTTCTGTTTTTATAAGGCCAGCACTCTTTTTTTTAAGTTATTTTATTTTATTTTATTTTATTTACATTCTAGTCATTGCCTCCTCCACATCCCTTCTCCCAAAGTTCCTTATCGTGTTCCGACCCCTTGCCTCAGAGAGGGTGCTCCCTCCCACCAGACCAACCCATTCCCTGGGGCCTCAAGTCTTACAAAGATTAAGCCCATCTTCTCACACTGAGGCCAAACCTATGCTATATATTGCCAGGGGCCTAGGACCGGCCTTTGTATGCGCCTGGTTTTTGACTCAGTCTCTGGGAGCTTCCTAGGGTCGAGGTTACTTGAGTCTGCTGGTCTTCCTATGGGTTCACTCTCCCTTTCAGCTTTGTCAATCCTTCCCCTAATTCAACCACAGAGGTCCTCAACTTCAGTCCAATGGTTAGGCGTGCATCTGCCTCTTCTCGTTCAGCTGGTGGGGCCTTTCAAACGACATCCATGCCAGGCTGCTGTTTGTGAGCATATCATAGCATCAGTAATAGTGTCAGGCCTTGGTGCCCCGCAATCCCATGAGATAGATCCAAGTTGGGCTGATGATTGGACTGCCTTTCCTTCATTTTTTTCTTCACTTTTGTCCCTGCAGTTCTTTTAGACAGGAACAATTCTGGGTCAGAAATTTTGTTTGTGGGTTGTCACCCTGTCCCTCCACTTGAGGCCCTGCCTGTCCACTGAAGGTGGATTCTTCAAGTTCCCTCTCCCCAGTATTGAGCATTTTGGCTAAGGTCACCCCCAGTGAATCCTGACAGTCTCTCACCTCCCAAGTCTCTGGTGCTTTCTAGAGGGTTCCCCACCTCCCACCCTCCCAACCTGCTTATTTCCATTCATTCTCTTGGCCCTCAGGCTTCTCTCCTGGACCCCAGAATATCTAATGCTGTTCCCCTTTTCCCCTCCCTCTCCCCTCTCTCATGCAGACCCCTCCCTCTCTCTACCTCCAGTGATTATTTCTGCCCCCCTTCTAAGATTGAAGCCTCCTCACTTGGACCTTTCTGCTTGTTACACTTCTTATAGTCTGTAGGTTGTATCCTAGGTAGTCAGTACTTTTTTGGCTAATATACATGTATCATCTAAAACAAAGATTCTTTTTAGTCTTACCTCTTCCTTACCAGTGTTGATCACCTTGCACACAATAATTTTTCATATCCTCCTGTATCTTTCAAACAGTTTAGATGGCTCTGAAATAGTTTGCAGCTCTGTCTACAGCCTGATTTCATACACCAACCCAAACATATTTGAAAACAGCCACACGAAGCTGTTCATACCATTTCTCTATGCAGTTCTTAATAGTGACTCTCTGACCTGCAAGATGTCCCACTTGCCTGCTGTGAAGCCTCATCCAGGAGCATGTAACACATTATTGCACTGAAGCCTCCTTTCATTTTTTCTTTTCTCATAGGTGACCTCTGTTCCCCAAATCCCAATTTTACATACTGTCATAGTAACATTTGTTACTTCCTACTGTAGTGACCTTTAGTTGCTCCTGGCTAAGAATGAAGACATGGAATTTCTCCTTAGTCTTTGCTCCAGTTATATGCAAGTGTCTTAAAGACCCCAATTAATTTTTATGATGGCAGGAAAAAATATTGTCATCATTTAGTTTCAAAATGTAGGGCAGCGCCTATCAAACAGCATACACTTGACAATTTTTATAATCCTAAATGAATCTTTGAAGGAGTAAATTGTACAAGAGACTGAAATTATAAAGGTAAATGGCAGATTGAAATGATCAAAAGCAGCTGCTTGTAAATTGGGAACTTGTAAAGCAAAAATGTTTCTCTCACTCTTTTTCAATATGCGTTTGTGTCTCTGCAGGCTGTGACTTGATCCCAGTCCAGTATCTTCGCTGGGGTGACCCTGAGCCGATTGCAGCTGTGGTGTTTGCCTGCCTCGGTCTGCTAGCCACCTTATTCGTTACTGTAATCTTCATCATTTATCGGGACACTCCGGTGGTCAAGTCCTCCAGCAGGGAGCTCTGCTACATTATCCTTGCTGGCATCTGCCTGGGATACTTATGTACCTTTTGCCTCATTGCAAAGCCCAAGCAGATTTACTGCTATCTTCAGAGAATTGGCATTGGACTCTCTCCAGCCATGAGCTACTCAGCCCTTGTAACCAAGACCAACCGTATTGCAAGGATTCTAGCTGGAAGCAAGAAAAAAATCTGTACCAAGAAGCCCAGATTCATGAGCGCCTGTGCTCAGTTAGTGATCGCTTTCATTCTCATCTGTATTCAGCTGGGCATTATCGTGGCCCTCTTTATCATGGAGCCTCCGGATATAATGCATGACTATCCAAGCATCCGAGAAGTCTACTTGATTTGTAACACCACCAACCTAGGGGTTGTTACTCCTCTTGGATACAATGGATTATTGATTTTGAGTTGCACGTTCTATGCGTTTAAGACCAGAAATGTTCCAGCCAACTTTAATGAGGCCAAATATATTGCTTTCACCATGTACACAACCTGCATCATATGGCTGGCCTTCGTGCCTATCTACTTTGGCAGCAACTACAAAATCATCACCATGTGTTTTTCAGTCAGCCTCAGTGCCACAGTGGCCCTGGGTTGCATGTTTGTCCCGAAGGTGTACATCATCCTAGCCAAACCGGAGAGAAATGTGCGCAGCGCCTTCACAACCTCTACAGTGGTACGCATGCATGTAGGAGACGGCAAATCATCGTCCGCTGCCAGCAGATCCAGCAGCCTAGTCAACCTGTGGAAGAGGAGGGGCTCCTCTGGGGAAACCCTAAGGTAATAGTTGTGAGAGCATAGCAGCGCATGTCTGCTAGGGAAACAGTTGCATTAGCCTTCTAGCATTTCAATAGATGTCAGCATGGTGGAAACTAGATGAGTCCCTGTGCTTCAGGGTTTGAGTCCATTTTCCAACGTTTATTGTAGGGTTGATGGAGTGTGGTACAGTTATGAAAGCTATGGTTAGAAGCACAGGAATCAAGATTACTAATAAAACAGTAGTTTGTTCAGAAGGACAAAAAGAGCAGATCTGTGTTAAATTTTAGTTTAAAATTAGTTGAACACTTTCTGGGAGATGTTATAAGAGCCCAAAAGGATGAAATAACACAATAGCTTTGCATATACCTGTACTAAATTCATTAGGTTTCCAATTCTTTGTTGCCTAGATTCCTATTATACTCTATGTTCAATATCATTATCAGCAGATAAATAGCTAGTTAAGGCTGCAAATGATGTGGACCCAATAGTCAATGCATACGTGAATTTGAGTATCACCCTTGTAACTATTTCCAAGATTCAAAATGGAGATCATGACTCTTGAGAACAAATTCTAAAATAGTAAAAGTTACACAGATTGCTGAGAATTGAAAATAAGGTGGTACTATTCCATAGATCTATGGACTATAAATAAAAATTTCCTCTACTTTGGAACTGCCTACCAAAAAGCTGGTTAGGAAATCTTTACGGAGATTTGATAGTCTTTCTAAATATTGGATAAGTTAATGTAAGCCAAATAACTTTCAACTGAAAAATAAGTGGCTTTCAGTGTAGGGGAATGTCAGAGTGGGGCCTTTTCAATAATTGAATTCTACCTTGTGCTATTGAGCTCAGGTGTTGGGGCTTAGGAAGGTCTTCAGTAGATAACTAAAATCCTGAAAACCAGGCCTTTAGGCATTAGCAGCTCATATGCTAGCTCTACCTTGATTTACCCTCTTTCACTTCATTATGAAGTCACCAATTGATATTATTCCACACTGGCTCTGACTCCTGTTTTTTCTAGTTAGTTGCTCTATGCGTTCCTTCTTTTTTGTATTGGTTATTTTGTTTATTTACTTTTCAAATGTTGTCCCCCTTCTTGGTTTCCCATCCACATATATCTTCATCCCATACCCCCTGCCCTTTGCCTTTAAGGCAGTACTCCCCCACCCACCCACTCCCACCTCACCTCTCTAGAATCTACCTTCTTTGAGGCATCAATTCTCTATAGGATCAAGAACCTCCCTTCCCATTGAGGGGAAGGTAAGGCAGGACTCTGCTGCATATGCAGCTGGAGCCATGGATCCCTCCATGTGTCATCTTCCGTTGGTGGTTTAGGAGTCTGGATTGGTATTGCTGTTCTTCCTATGGGATTGAAAACCCCTTCAGCTCCTACAATCCTTCCCCTAACTCCTTCATTGGGGTCCCATGCTCAGTCTCATGGTTGGCTGCAAGCATCTGCATCTGTATTGGTCAGGCTCTGGCAGAGCCTCTCAGGAGACAGCTATATCAGACCCCTGTCAGCAAGCACTTCTTGGCATCAGCAATAGAATCTGGATTTGGTGGCTGCATATGGGATGGATCCCCAGGTGGGGCAGTCTCTGGATGGCCTTTCTCTCAGTCTCTACTCCACTTTTTGTCCTTGTATTTCCTTCTATCCTGCCCTTCATCACCCATCATCCACCGGGAACAATATAGATAATTCTCTGTTTTAAAGAGTGATAATTCCATGCTTTAAATAAAGAATATTGAAACAATTAAAAGTTTCAGCAACTGTATCCAACAATTACTATACCCTCTTGGAGAGGAAATAGAGAGGGGGGACTATACGTTTTAAGCAGAATTGCATGAGTAGCTATTCCTGGCTTTTATAAATATCAACTTGAATGAATTATTTTAGTCTGTTCAATAAACTATGAAATAGTATATAATAGTCTGATTTTAAAGAATATACTAATGCTTAGGAACAACTTGTAGAAAGCAGTCAAGAACAGAAAGCTTTTTAAAATCAGGCTTAATTGCAAGAACCCATTTTCAGATCTCCATAAACTGGTTCTACTTGTTAGATAACAGTCTTGTCAGAATCCTATTAAAAAAATGGTCATTATGTCTCATTAAACAAAACTTACTCAAATATCTACCATAAACTGAGAAAGTAGTCACTTTAGCATGACAGTGTTTATAAAGAAAACTGGTTGGGGAAAATGTGTGGTAGTTTTCACTGCATAAACTGATGAAATTTTTCTTCAACAGAGATTGTTAAAACACAGCAATAGTGGTTTGAATAATAGAAAAAGATAAGGAAACTGGTAAGTGGGAAAGAAATACACTGGCAGTTTAAAGAATATGAATCAGAAGTCTTGAGTGTTGGCCAACTGCTATGTTCTGCAACGTGCTCACTTTATATAGAATTTTTCATATATTTTATTCATCTAACATATATAGTTGTCTTGAAATGTGACAAATATCAGTATTCACCCAATCCAATTTTCAGATAAGGACCATAAGGTTGAGCATCATTAGAAGACTTATTTATCACTACATGTCTTGCATGTGATGGAGCAGTTTTTAACCTGGGTCTCGACTTGTGCTCATCCAAGTGGAGCATTTACAGGTGCACTCTTTGTAAAATATCTCATGAAATCTTTCCTTGGAAACAAATTATTATTTTGTCAAGTAATGTAGAATAGAAAACTTCTATTCTTTGCTTAGGGTTAAATGCTATCAAATATTGTAGTAAAACGACTAATTATTCATTAATTAACTCTTCCCAATCATTTTTTAAGTGAAATGTAAAGGCCATTTAATACAAGCAACACTTAAAGCAATTTTACCCCACACTATACTTAAAATCTTTTAATTTGTTCTATGTTTGTTCTCTCCATTTTTTTCCGAATGAAAAAATAAATCTGATTATTGTTACAGAGTATCTGTAATTTACATTTCAAATCATTTAACGATGAGCAAGGCACCAAAAGGTAATGCTAACCATGTGTGTGACACCTTCTCGGCTTCCAGGTCACTCAGAGACAGGCATGACAAATGCTTAAGCTTTTGGTAAAAAGGATAAGTTTCTACTCGTTTATTTATTTTTTTGCTAGAAAAAGATCAAGGAAAAATCTGTTTTCTTAAAAAACAAAAACTGGGCAAATGAACTTTGAAAGAACTTGAAAGGACAGCAGAAAACATCTTGTAGCTTTACTCTGAGGTAACCTTATTTCAAAAGGATGTGCGCGCAAGATAAAGTTAGCTTGATTCTTCAATGCATTCTAGGAGTGAACAGCTGTTTTCAAACTATTGGCAGATGCTGAAAAGCAAGCAAAGCCGTTTAAGATGATATTTTCTCTTTACACTGGGGTTTCTTTCTTTTAAGGAATGCATTTTTTTTTGCTATTTTTTGAATTTTGATGAGTAGATTTGGAGTTACCTGGCATGTATCAATAAAAACGCAGAAGGAAGACTAATTCTTTTTCTCTCAGCAGCCATCCATTGTCTATATGTCTTCATCAGGATAGGGCATTTGTGAGATAGCCTGCATTATATATGTATGCACTGCATAAATTCAATATAATTGTATATCATATGTACACATATATTATATGTAAATATATGTACATATATATGATTGTAACACAGCAATATACTCAAAATAATGTAATTTAGCATAAAATAAACACTTTGAGTTCCTGCCTTCATACATTATGCAATAAGAAAATATAGAGTTTCATTTTTCTTTTCTTCCAACAGTGCCTTGAACCAAAATGCAGGTTAACAATAGGACAGTCTATACTAACACCAAAAATAGACTCAGAAAACTAAATCTAACAATATAAGTTTGACACATGAAGAAAACTATAAACATTGATGAAAGAGAAAAAACTTCTAAATACATAGATTTTTCCATGTTTATGGACATAAAAAATATTTAACATGTTCATGATAATATTTTTTCCTAAAGTAACTTGTAGATTCAAAATAATCCCAATAAGAGACCTATCAAGTTGTTTTATGGTTATGTTGACCTGGATTAGCAGGATGTTCCTCAGTGACAGGATCTCAAAAAGAAGTGCCAGAGTATGAAAAAGATAGAGAAGATACATAATTGCGAAGATAAAATATGGGTTGAAGAAGTCTTTTACAAACTTTGACAAATGCTGAGCAAGTTTATTAAGAAGCACAGCACTATAGATACTATTTTTTGAGGGGGCTGATGGATTGCCATGGTCATTAGTGAGCTATATCATATAATGTTGGCAAAGGGAACATAAAATAGCTCATACATACCTGTCTAATGACTTTTTCAGCTTTCTTTTCATAGAACCCAGAGATGTCTACCCCATTTTGGCTAGCCCCCCAGTTATCAGACACTTACTAAGAAATCATTCCACAGATGTGGTTGTATCTCAATCCTATGTAGGCATTTTCTCTAATGAGGTTTCTCTTCTCTCTAGTGAACCTAACTTGTGTAAAGTGAAATAAAACTATCCAACCCAACTAGTTTCACATTTAATAAATAAATAAATCTATTAATAAATTAATAAATAAAGTAATACTACTAATACAATAAAAAGGGATGCCCAACTATGTATTGCCAGTATACACGGTACTGCTGTGCACCTGCATTTTGGAGCATTGGGCACCGCTCTTATTTTGGAAGAAGAGAATGATGAAATTTCTTTTTTGTTTGCATAACGTGTAACTGAAGACATTTTTAAATGTTTATTTTATGCACAATTACTTTGAGTCTATTTCAGAATTGAGATATTCATGTCAAGTCTTTCTGGACTTTGTTACTTTAAATGTCAGCAAAGAGAAAAACATGTTGACAGGAATGTAATTTTGAACTTGGAAATACACTGTTTGATATTACCTGCTTCAGATTTAGGGTCTAAGCAGAGGCATCCTAGGTGGCCATGTCCCTACAAGGGCATCTCTCGGTATTCAGCCTTGTCTTTCTTGTTCTCACATAGGGTATTCATTAACAGAATCTGTTGGATCTCCCCTTTCTGTGGAACTTGTTCTATGTCTATGAGCAATGCAGGCATTATTCAAGATAATGGGTAACGTTTATTTTTAACAGTTTTCAAGGAACCAGGTCTTTTTTTTACATTCTTCTTGGCAAAGACTCCTGCTTTCTTACCATCCTCTTTTTGTTTGTTTTTGCTGTTTCTTCATATCCATGTAGGTATACATATTTGACAAATGCTGATGTATTTTCAAGGTACCCTTAAATTCATTCTAACTTTGAGAATTTATTCTTTAGAATTCCTTTTTTGGCAAATTCACATATTTCTGATGCAATGATATTTATCTGCAAATTATGCGAGACTTTCTGGAAGTTTTTAATAGCTACTCAGGTAAAAAATGCTGGAATTAAATCTGACTATAAACAAGAAAACAAAGAAAAAAATTTAGTGCGCCTCTTGAGACAAAAGACCAACATGTTTTGTAATTATAATAAAACCCATACTTATTCCCTTTCCTATCCCAAGACTCTTATCTATAGTGTTTTTAAAAGTGATAAAATAGAATCAGAACATTAAATACCATAACAATTTGTTAAGGAAATAAATACAGAAAAAGGAGGGTTTTAGAGTATTTCCAGATAATAACATGTGTCAAGTACATACTTAATAACAGAAAAAAGCATCTTATATATTCAGGAAAACCTGTAAACTGGAAATAGCGATATACTTAGGAACACAGAGAAAACCTGTAATATATTCTATGCAAAGTCTGTTAGCTTTTCCAAGGAAGATCCAAGAGAAGTGACTTGTAAAGAATAATTTGACAAACTCAAAGGGAGCGATGTGACATTTTCACTCATATTCAAGATGCATAGTATATATGCATATGTACACATCTATGCACACACAGACAAATGTCTAAATATGGTTTTAGAGTATCAGTAACTTATGCCAAAACATTGACCATTAACCAATTGATCAATAGAGAGGGGTGTGTGTGTGTGTGTGTGTGTGTGTGTGTGTGTGTGTGTGTGTGCGCGCGCGCGCGCACGCGTACGCATGTGCATGCATGCATAATTAAAGTAGAAAGGGTATGGCAGGGGGAGGAAGATTTAGGTGGAGGGTATGACTTAGGGAATAGAAAGCAGGAAAAAAGAGGAAATGAATGGGATGAATATGAGTAAAGTAAATGGTATTCACATGTGAAGATGTCACAAGAAAATTAAATTTAAAAAAAAAAGAAATGATTTAACAAACTCAGAAAGACAGCACCAAGGTTTTGATCAGATGCATGCTCTTGTTCAGAATTTCCATTTCCACATACGTGTAACACGAATCTTGGAAGTTGAAGGAATGTTAATGTAGAGCTGGTTCAGGAATCCAGTGAAACGGAATAAGGATCAAGTGAAGGAAATGAGGTAGATCTGAGCAAAGCACACAGCATTCACGTATGGATTCATATGAATTCATTCAGTAAAAACCTGTTGTTTTAAAAGACAAAGGAATTATTTAATAAAGCTAGAAAGCACATCCAAACAACCTTGTAAGTACGCATGAACACAAAGTGATTCAGCCCATGCACAGACAGCAGATGCACCAAAAGTCCCCAATTTCCAAACTTCTCAGTCTGGAAATTTTATTTTTAAAAAGAAATTAAATAGTACAGTTTTTAAATTACATTTAGAACTTTAAACACCCTTTAATGTTATGAAGACATGATGTTTCAGATAGTTTGTTGTGGAAAACATTATGACAGCCTAAACAGAAAGCATGTGTAAAATGGCTGAAGGGCAGTTCATGGTTAGTAGGAAGGAGCCAACAATAGGAGACAACTTCTGCCTTTGGTTGTGGAGTGAGAAGGACTATGGGCTCCCTGGGCTCCTGAGGAAGGCACACAGCTTATTCCAACTGATCCAGCAGTTTTCAGGGAAGTGAAGCTGGCTTGCACTAGAACTCAAAGGAAAGGGCCCAGAATCAGTCATTCAACTCACATAAATAGCAAAGGGAGAGTCTTATTTAAATGGAATGAGTCACTACAGCATTTTCTTTAATAGAAACATGCTATTTATGCCTTCAATGTATAGAGGTCCCTGTGATTAACATTTTGGTTCTAGACACTAATTTCACATGTGACATGGTACAGCAGCAAGTCATTGTCAAGGGATAATGCCAGGCTTCTGCTTAAGGCCTTTACTTCAGCCACAAATTGACAAATGAATACAAAACTACTTCTGATTTAAATAAATCATTAAGCCTTGTATGCCTATTTCTGGGTCTAAAAGATTGTGAATTTCTAGGTACATGAGGTGGGATTTCTAAGATTCAGTAAGTATTTCATGGCTAAATTAGTAGAAGAGAAAAACACTCCCTGGGGATTGTGGTCGAGTTGTAGTATGATTAATATTGTTGCTGCTAACTTAATTTTAGAAACTATCACTTTCCACTTCTGTTTTAATTAACTAATTAACATTGCTTTGATTATCATTGTTCTGAGGGCCCACTTTGGCTAGCTACTAAACCAAATACTGTCTTATGTAAATCTATTGACCAAATTAAAACATGCCTGGAATTCCAAGACACTCCAAATATTGTCAGAGCTTGGGTGATTCCAATTACTTAGAGTTCATTAAGGCATTACTAGTCTGTGCAGAACGATGCGAGTGTTATCTCTTGCTCTTTTGAGTTTTTGTGTCTCTTTTGTCTCCCTGAATCCTATTTATTTCCCAATGCAAAGATTCCTTAAAGAAATTCAATCAGGTTAGATCATGTCACATAGCTTTCCCCATCTGGACTTTTACAGCATTTGTTTGTTTAGAGCACATCCTTAGCATCTGGTTTGTTTGTTTTGTTTTGTTTTTCCTTATTCATGTATGTTTGCTGAGACCTGAAGTTGTCAAGCTCTGTGCTAGGGCCTACAGGCATAAATCAGTTGTTTAGTGAATACAAACAATCATTTTATATCTATTCAAGGCTTTTTTGAATACACTTATAGTCTCCTCAGTGTCAGCAGCCCTCAATAGGACAGGTATACAAAAAGCGATGTATACTTATTTGATCATAAGTCTCATAGAAGCAGCTCTCACGGCTCATACAGTACACAGCATTCACATGTGAAGATTCAAAATGAAATCTATTGTTTAAAAAACAAAAGAATGGTTTCAAAAACCCCAGATAGCACATCTTTAGGACCTGTATGTACACATGAGCACAACGTACCACAACTGCACCAAACTTGTAAAACTCCAAACATTTTTCTCAGCTTGGAAATTTTTTTAAGTAAAAAATGTATTTCCAGCACAGTAATGAAAATGACTTCTTTCTGTTGGCCTTACTGCCCAGATCTAATCTAATAACACTTTGTCCTTAAAAAGTAAGACATCTAAAGATTTACACTTCTCTTAAGTAGGTATTCCATAGGCAGCGTCCTTTCACATCCTGAGGACACTAAGATCAAAGCAAACAAAACCAAGAAAACAGAGAAACAAGAATATGCCATCTTTGGGCTTATCTTAATCTCTTGAAGGGTGCAGAACTAGATACAAATAAATTAAATGATGTGATGGAGTGCTGTGTTAGGAATCTATGCTAAACAAGGATGGGCAAAAGGAAGCTTTGTGAGAAAAAGAAACTCTAAAAATGAGCAGTTCAAATAAGAATCTGTATGTTTGATTCAGGCAGGTTCTACACATTATATCCAGGGCTCTCCCCCTGGGTACTGTAAGGCAATTCATAAATGTTTTCAACTCTCAGTATTGTGTCCTCCATGAGCTGCTCCTTTCCCCTCAGATAGCTTTGCTGGTCTTGCCTGAACAATTCTTTTTTTTTTAATTTTATTTAATCTATTTTTTGCAATCAAGTTTTAACCCCCTCTCAATCCACCCTCTCACTATTCCATATCCCATACCTCTTCCCCACCCCCTCTCCAAAAGGATGTCCCCATCCCCACTTCACCAGACCTTTCCACTTCCTAGGACCTCCAGTCTTTTGAGGGTTAAGTGCATCTTCTCTGACTGTGTCTAGACTAGGCAGTTCTCTGTTGTATATGTGCTGGGGACCTCATATCAGCTGGCGTATGCTGACTGATTGGTGACCCAGGTGTTTGAGAAATCTAGTGAGTTCAGGTTAAGTGAGACTGCTGGTCCTCCTATAGGGTCGCCCTTCTCAGCTTCTTCCAGCTTTTCCCTAATTCAACAACAGGGGTCAGCAGCTTCTGTCCATTGGTTGGGTATAAATATCTGTATCTGACTCTTTTAGGTACTTGTTGGATCTTTCGGAGGGAAATCATGATAGGCCCCTTTTTATGAGCACACCATAGCCTCAGTAACAATGTCAGGTCTTGGGGCCTCCCCTTGAGCTGGATCCCATTTTGAGCCTGTTGCTGGACCTCATTTGCATGGCCCATTCTTTATCTTCTTGGTTTCATACACTAACTGAGGTGGGCAGAAAAAACAGGTTTCTTTTCTGTGTTCTCAGAAACTGAAACTCAGGGAGTCTTGTCTTCACATCCACCCTAATGTCCTATCCATAGTTTCATTCATCAAATGTTCAATAACTATACTTGTTCAAAAAATGTCTCATAACCATGTTCAGAAAAATAATATGTCTCCCATCTCCATCCTTAATCAATACATAGGTATCCTCGACCTCTTCTCTCTCTTAGAAAACCAAAAAATTATTGTGTGGTATTAATAAGTTACTTTGACTTTTATACACTAGCATACATCAAGCAACTGTTTTATGGTGATTACCATGCTAAATTATTTAATAAATATCTCATTAGATCTTCACAAGTTTTTAAATTTATTAACATTCAGAAAATTTATATTATATCTAGTAGTAGAAATTATTATTCTCCAATCACTATAAGAGAAAAATCCCAAGTATGTGAATAGAGGCAAAATAAAACCTTTAGGAAGTGAATTAAAGGTGATGGAAAAAAGTCTTTGATTCAAACTCAGGGAGTAAAGTTGTCAAAGCCCTTTTCTACTCGAGTATTTTATCTCTTACAGTCATTTTCTCAACCATATAACTTTTTCTGTAATTATTTTTCAATAAGATCATGGCAAATGTATTTCTGCCTTATTTATTCTGATTTGTAGTGTCTAAAGTGAATAAAGATCACAAGTGGGTGGACAGTCAAGTTGACATCGTGGAACAACACAGCCTATTTATGTCTTTCATCCTATAAATTGGAGGTTTTGTGTTGTGATGAACTAAGTCTTGCCTTAAAGTATACATTCTAATTCCAGCTCCAACCCTTAAAATTTGGAGCCATAGAGAACACATTTAAACTGTTTGAGATTCTATAACACGAGGAAGGAAATATGCATTACACAGGGTGTATATATATATATAAATATATATATTATTGATTATACAACAAAGTCCAAATCCATACAAAGTTACCTTCTTCCTCCTATTCATAGGGTCCTGCCACTCACTACACAACTCAGGTGGCATATAATGTAAAAGAAGGTTCCAAAGCTTCATTTTCTAAGTAGTCAGCGTGCATTCAGAGAGGCTAGACTTACCAGAGAATAATTGTACAATTATAGGGAGGCATCACCCTCTAAATCTCCATTCTTTGGTAATAGATTTAAGATACCATATCTGGAAGTTTTTGTTTTTGTTTTGTTTTTGTTTTCTTTTGGCAGGTGAGTTTTTTTTTTTAATCTAACATTCCTTGGGGAGGTTTTAGCTATTTTTCAATTTTGTGTTCCGGTTTCATCAGTATATCTATAGGTATATCTACAGTCCTTTTTAAAATCTTATTTAATGTTTTCTTTTACAGTCCAGATCTTATCCCCCTCCCCGTCCACCCTCTGACTGTTCCACATTCCATACCTCCTCACCCACTCCTCATCTCTTCAAGGATGTTTCCACTCAATCCCCAATACCCACCGTACCAGACCCACCCACTCCCTGGGACCTCCAGTGTCTGGATGGTTAAGTGCATCTTTTCTGAGTGCAGACCCAGCAGTCCTCTGCTGTATACGTGTTGTGGGGCCTCAGATCAGCTGGCTTACATCAGTTGTATGCTGACTGGTTGGCAGCTCAGTGTCTGAGAAATCTCGGGGGGGGGGGGGGTCCAGGTTAGTTGAGACTGCTGGTCCTCCTAATAGGTCGTCCTCCTCCTCAGCTTCTTCCAACTATACCCTAATTTAGCTTCTGTTCATTGGCTGGGTGTAAATATCTGCATCTGTTGGGTCTTTCGGAGGGAAGTCATGATAGGCCCCTTTTTGTGAGTACACATAACTTCAACAGTAATGTCAGGCCTTAGGGGCCTTTCCTTGAGCTGAATATTAATTTGTCCTGTCACTGAACCTCATTTCCCTCAGGCTCCTCTCCATTTCCATCCCTGAATTTCTTTCAGACAAGAGCAATTATGGGTCAGAGTTTTTGACTGTGGTCTGGCACCCCCTCTCTTGATGCATTGGTTTTCTATTGGAGGTGGACTCTACAAGTTCCCTCTCCCCACTGTAGGAGATCTCATCTAGGGTCTCTCCCTTTAAGTCCTGAGAGTCTCTCACCTCCCAGCTCTCTGGTATATTCTGGATATTGCTCGCACCTCCTAAATTCTGAGTTTGCCTGTTTCCATTCTCTCTGCTGGCCTTCAGGGCTTCAGTCCTCCCCCCACCAATACTTGATCATGTTCCCCTCTTCCCCTCCCTGTGCTCTTTCCCATCCAGGTCTCTCCCTCTGCTTCCTATAATTACTTTCTTCTCCCTCTGAAATGGGATTGAGGCATCCTCACTTGGGCCCTTCAACTTGTTAACCATTTTGAGCTCTGTGGATTGTATCATGGGTATTCTGTACTTTATTTGGCTAATATCCAATTATTAGTTAGTACATACCATGCATGTTATTTGGGGTCTGATTTACCTCACTCAGGATGATATTTTCTAGTTCCATCTATTTGCCTGTGAAACTCAGTGTGTCCCCATTTTTAATAGCTGAGTAGTACTCCATTGTGTAAATGAACCACATTTTCCATATCCATTCTTCTGTTGTGGGACATCTGGGTTGTTTCCAGCTTCTGAGTATCACAAACAACGCTTCTATGAACATAGTGGAACATGTGCCCATATGACATGGTGGAGCATCTTTTGCATGTATGTGTTGTGGTTTGCCCTGGAGTTATCTGTATTTTGATGCTAATTCCACTGCCCCAAGGACTGCTGCCTAGTCACGTACTCAGAACTCAGGTAACTTCACCATAACCTTTTCCCCATTGAATTTTAAAATACAGGTGAGGGGCAGGTACAGGATAGAAGGAGGCCTGTCATTGGATGAGAAGGAAGGATGGGCAGGAGAAAAGTTTGAAGGAAGAGGAGAGACTGGAATGGGAAGGAGGAATAGACAGGAGGGAGGGGAGAGAAGCCATGGCAGAACAATATGGCAGGTGGCGTTAAGATACTGCTCTGTGTATTTACAGGTTGTTATTAATGTTCTTAAGGGATGGATAGTACTGGGCTTTGTGTGTTTAAGTAGGCAATTATATCTTACCAATTGGGTCAAAGATAATTGTGTTATGTGTTCTTTTATGTGACGGTTTGAGTGTAGGAAAGTGTATAGCAGCAGGAGACACTGGGCAGCTGTGGAGTTGGGATGTGTTTCTACCAAGATATCTAGCAGATATCTTGGGGCACTGTGATGTAGACCTAGCTGTGGATAAAAGACAGCCCTACTTTTTTATTTTTTATATTTTCAACAGCATATATGCCCAATAAATGTGATGTTATCTTGTAAAATTATTGTGGCATTGTGTAAGGATTAAATAATAACTTGCTAAAAGAACCCTTATGCTGCATAACATAAAGCTCTCTAGTGAGGCAAGTATATATGCTGACATTTTTCACTTTGTCTAGGTCAAAATAAATAGATAAAAATTGAGGAACATAGTCACAGTTTCTATTCTGTCTACAAACTGGTTGCTGCCTCCTCTTATTATTTTCGGTCACCATGAGCCACTTCAGAATATAGAAGCTGCCAGCAACTGTGATTCTCCACTGCTAAGTTAAAGTGGGAAAGAGAAAAAATGCAAACTAATGATGCCATTTTCTCTTATTTATTCATGTGTCTTTCTTAGCAAACTCTTTAAAAAGAGAAGGCCATGGCTTCAAGCAAACATTGATCCATCATGACCTTGTTCATCCTAAGCAATCAAGAATTCAAACCAAAGCATAAATAGTATATTGAACTTAACCAATAGAAACATCATTTATTGAACAGGCTCCAGGTGTCTCTGCACATTATTCAATGTGTTTCTAATTTTTATGGAATCAAATCCCTAAACCCCAAATTTCTAATTTAGTAAATTTGAAATGGTGAGGAGTGATGATTATTGTTTTATGTTTGTTTGTTTGTTGTTTGTTTGTTTTTGTTTTTTGTCAACTTGACACCAGTTGTCATCTGAGAAGAGGGAACTCAGTGGACAAATTGTCTCCATCATACTGGCTTATGAGAAATTCTTCATTAGTGATTGATGTATAAGACCTCGCCCACTATGGGAAGGACCATTCTGATCAGGTGGTTCTAAACTGCATAAAAAAAGGCTTGGCAAGCTTCAGGGAGCAAATCAGCAACCAGTGTTTCACCATGGTATCTGTTTCAGTTCCTGCATCTAGATTCCTGCCTTGAGTTTCTGCCTCAACTCTCAGTGATGGGCTATGATGTATAAGTCAAATAAACCATTACTTTTCCAAGTTTCTTTCTGTCATAATATTTATCACAGCAATAGAAAATTTATCAGTACAAGTTTAGACATGAAAGTCTGTATATATAATGAACTGAAGGTCCTGGATTAAGAATAATTTTATAACCAGATACGGTAGCATAAGCCTTTCATCTTGACACTTGGGAGTTAGAGGCAGACAGATGTCTGACAAAGACAAGCCTCAGATTGGGGGAAGATCTTGAGAAAGGGATATTTAAAGTAGAGGAAGAAACAACTCTCAGTCAGTGATGGGGTGCAAGGTGATTGCTATGCCTTCTACTTGAGACAGCTCTCTAGAGAGCGCTCTAGATCATCGTTTTCCAACCAATGTAGAAAACCTGCTAGACAAAATTCTAAAAGGACTGTGTTAGCTTTCTATATAGCCCAGTTCTTGTATCCCAAAGCCCAGTCTTTTATTTGTATATCAGTTTAGTCATTTGCCTGTTTTCCTTTTGATTATCCCATGAATCAGCATTCTATGACCTTAACTCCTTGGTTTATAGAAAGCTAGAAACATATTTTATATAAATTAGTAATTTTTTAACATAAATAAGAAACATTTTTTATACATTAGTACGTTTTTAACATAGCAAGTCCTATGTGGTTCACTGGGCACAGTGTTGTGGTTATCAAATCTATACATAGAGCCTATTTCTATGTGAGAAAGCTTTCTGCTAACCAATTCCTTCACTGCCTAAACTCATCTGTCCTGGAATCTGTAGACAGACCTTAATCTCAGAAATCTGCCTGCCTTCGTGAACACAAACAGTAAACTTAGCTGAGTGGGATCCCATCATGAGATTACCACTCCCTCATTCCCTTTATCACTTGAACCATGAGTCTTGTTTTTGTTTTTTTTTTGTTTTGTTTTGTTTTGTTTTTTGTTTGTTGTTTTGTTTTATTTGTTTGTTTCTATTCCTTTCCCTTTATCAACTCATTGGTACATCTGCCTCTGTTTTTAGGGTCTGTGAGCCCTTCATACAATTCAGATCTCTGTGAGTTTGAGGACAGCCTGGTCTACACAGTAAGCTGTAGGATGGTCAGAGCTACATAAAGAAACACCATCTTCCACAAACAAGACAAAAAAGAAGAAGAAAAAGAAATAGCAAATGTTCTGGCTCTCCTCTCTCTCCTTTGGTGGTGTCCAGCTGCTGTTGATATACTGGCTCAGGGAAGACAGGGCAAAGTCTGGGATTGGGCCCACTTCCCTTTGGAGCTTCAGAATGCTGTTGTATGCCAGGCCAGAAGGGGAGCATGAGGTGCAGGACAAACAGGATCTTTTTCTGCTTTGGAGCAAGTGCTGAGTGCCAGAGGGGCAGGAGAAGGGAGGACTTTGGAAGCCATAGTGTTAAGGCTTGTTTAGCTAAAGACCTTTCCCATGGCAATCTTTTTATTTATATCCAATCCACCCCTCACAGACTCCCTCCTCCAATCACCCCTCCCCTTTGCCTCTGAGAGGGTGAGAACCCCCTGGGTATCCCCCAACCCTAGCAATCAAGTTTCTTCATGAGTAGGTACATCCTCTACCACTGAGGCCAGACAAGGCATTCCTGTAATGGAACAAGTTCCACAGATAGGGAACAGCTTCATGGATAGGCCTGCTCCCTTTCTTTGGGATCCACATCAAGACTGAACTGCATGTCTGTTAATCATGTGCTAAGGATCAGTATCCATCCCGTGTATGCTGTTTGTTTGTTGGCTTAGTTTCTGAAAGTTCCCGGTGGTCCAGGATAGTTGCCTCTGTTGGTCTTCCCCATCGAAACCTTTAATCCTTCCCTTGACTGCTCTATTTGGGTCCCTGACTTCTATACAATATTTAGCTGTGTGTTTCTATATCTGTTTCAGTGAGCTGCTGGGTTGAAATTCTAAGAGGACAGTTATACTAGGCTCCTATCTACAAACCAAACAGAGTATCATTAATAGTGTCAGGGATTAGTTCTTACTCATTCAGATGGCTCTCAAGTTGGGCTGGTTATTGGTTGTCCATCCCCTCAGTCTCTGCTCCATCTTTGTTCATACTTTTTTTTTTGACAGGACAAATTTTTGGTCAAAGGTTTGTTGGTGGGTTCATGCTCTTTTTGTCTCCCATAGCCAGACAGGACTTCCTTGGCAATCTTCAATGAAGCAGTTCTCTGAGACAATCCTAGCTTGTTCATATTTAGGGGTGTATTTGCATCCATATGCTTTATTCAGGATGAACCAGGGATTGTTTGATTTTACAGAAAGTCAATAGAATGTCTAGGAAGGGAAGGTCATTGACTGATGATTAAGGCTATTGAGATATATCCTTTGCATGGAAAAGAGTTCTAGGTGCTGCGCTACATGACTGTCTGTGGTCACCTTGTTTGAGGGTCATGGTCACATGCTTGAAGCAGGTATGGAGTCAGGGAGGGAGCATCCTTACTCCTGCCATCTCACGTCTCTGAGATTCCCAGAGTTTGAATATGTTCCACTTCACCATTTGGTGACATGATCCACCTACCCTACAAACAAACAAAAATAAATTTATAGTTCTCCTTTTAAAAGCCATGAACAAAAATACATGTTATTGTTAACTGCTTTAAATGTGAAAAAGCTGAAGCATACAGAAGTTATGTGGTCTATTCAACATTACCAAGCTAGGCAGGAACACAAAAGAGATTCAAACTCAAGGACAATTGAATCTAAATGCCATGGTCTTTCTATAGTAGCATGACTGATAAGCTGTCACGAGAATTTATAAGGGAAATAATTCTTCTCCCCATTAATTTTCTATTAGAACTTTTGTTTTACAATCACTAGACTCAAGGTCATTATCTGCCCACCTTAGGATAAGATAATAACACTTGTTTTGAAAGGATTGATGTTGGTTGAATTTTTTATTGGATTTTTTATTTACATTTCAAATGTTATTCCCTTTCCCTGGTTTCCCATCCATAAACCTGTATCCCATCCCCTCTCCCCCTTCTTCTATGAGAGTGTTCCCTCACCCATCCACCCACCCCTTCCCACCTCTGTGTCCTAACATTCCTTACACTGGGTGTGGGGGAGTCCTGCCCATTATATATTTAGTATATTTTCCACTCTGCCTTTCAGAGAAGTTTCACTCTGTCTTGGAATGAATAAAAAACATTTATTTCTACTCTCTGATATAGGAGCATATTGCCCTGCTTCACTGTCCAATTTAAGTGACTAGTTGTTATCCTGTATTCAGTTCCAAGTAAACCACTGTGTCAGTACTAAATAAAAATGTATGATTGATGAGGGGGATGTGTAAAGGTATAAGAATATAATTTGGTAAGAATCTCTGTATGGTTAATTTTTATTTCCATAAAAATTAAACCCGAAGCAATCTATATTTTTCCTGATATTTATCTGTCAAGATATACTGACATCATGGAGAAGTGGTCTATTTTGGTTACAGGTCAGAGAATACAATCCAATATAGTCCAGAAGATGCATCAGCCAGCAGAGATGGCATGGCAGGTAGTAGGTGGCTTACTGGTCACACTGTGTCATAGGGTTACTACTGCTGTGATGAAACACCATGACCAAAGGCAATTTGGGGAGGCAAGGTTTTATTTCACTCACAGTTCCATATAACAAACAGTTCATCATCAAAAGCAATGAGTGAAAAGAACTCAAGCAAAGCAAGAACCTGGAGGTAGGAGCTGATGCAGAGGCCATAGAGGAGTACTGCTTCCCATGGCTTGTTCATCTTACTTTCTTATAATACCCAGAATCACCTGCCCAGAGGTCAAGTCATACACAGTAAGTTTGTTCTTCTCAAATCTATTATTAATCACAAAGATGCTCCCACAGACATATGACCATAGACTAAATTGATGGAAACAATTCCACATTCTTCACATTAACCTTTTCCTTTACTGTGTCCTACCATTTTTACTCTGTACCTCTGTGGAGCATTGGACAGAAAGTGTAAAGACCAGGACCAAGTTGCTCTACTGATGAGAGTCAGTTATGCCTCTCAGTGTATTGTACAAAGGAAAAAAATCAATCATTACATTACAGAAAGGGCAATAAAAGAAGCAGAGAGGATCCTGGACATGTCTACCAGGAAATCTCTGCCCACTGGATACAAGGCCATGGGTTTTAGTGAACCAGGTCAAAAGTAAGCTTTTCTGCTCAATGCACAGAGATTGTATACTCCATGACTGTAGAAAGAGAGGAGATCTTTCTAACCCCAACAAGTAGTTGTTTTCCTTTCATTGATTAATAAAATGTGAAGGAAAAAGATGACTCAACATTTTTGTACAAGAGAAATCTAACTTTTAGATCAGCTTTAATGTAAAGTGTGTGAAATAACTGATGACATTTGAGTAACACTGAGCAAACTGACTTCAGTGGAGAACTTTCAAAGGTACATTGACAGAATGCTAATATAACGCAGAGCAAAGCAGACACAGGCTTCTGATATCTTTCCTGTGTTCTTTCACTTTCAAACTCCAAATCCCAGCATCAAAGCACATGTTATCTAATTTCCCCTTGGACATTTCCAGAGGCTTTCCTTTAATTGTATTCACTGTGCAGACACTGCTTTGTGACTGCATCTCCAGGGAGAATAGTGCCAGACATAAAGGGAGTTGCAGGCTGAGTGGAGCAGACAGCTTTTAAACTCCAGGGCATTTCTGACCATCCTTAGTTATTCCAGTGAAGCAACAGACCTTATGTGTCAACTGTTTATAAACTCTCTCCCCTTCTTCTCTCCTCCCTCCCACAACCTGCACTCCTACCCTACCTCCCAGTCCTCAGTCCATCTGTTCCTTTCCAGGCCACTAGTGGCAAGCAGATTCTCTGGGTAGCTCCCATGAGAGAGTTGGTATGTTTAAGCTATTAGGCACAGCTATGTGTAGCCTTGATGGAGGACTTCGAGTGTGGCTTATTCAGAGTTTAATAGTAACTGTGGTAATTTTTCTCAGAGTGATAGCAGTGGACATGTGAGTTCCCAGATATGCACCAACTGAAGAAACTTCCTAATGGACACACCAAAATTTTAGCTTTTGGGTTTTGCAGCATCATAGGCATGATACTTCCACACCTACAGAAATATTTTGTAACTAGAAAAAGTGAACATTAGTTCCATGACAACCAATACTATATTTAAAAAGTATTAATCTCAATCTTAAACATCAGCAGTCTAGCTTAAAGGGCTTCCAAATTATCATTTTTGATGCTAGAAATTTCATTCAAATCTGATGGGTCATACTTCAAGTGTTTATTCTCCAGAATAGAACTGTAATTTAATATCTTGTAATTACTGGTGATAATGCATATGACCTCTTCAATATTACTTTTACAACCTCAGAAGAAAACACTTTGGAGCATTATGCTATGACTGCTTTCAATTAGCAAGATGAGTAAATTGCCAAAGTGGCAAATGGATAAACTAACTTTGGAATTCTGATAATGGAGTTGAGAGTTTTAGCTCTCAAACTTCAGGAGAGCCCAAGGTTCTTTCTTACAGGAAGATGTAAACCTGCCGAGCTGTGTTTGTATCACCTCGCTTCCAGAGGGAGCACAGATCAGTCTGCCTTTACTGCTCATATAAAACAATATGCAATATTTTATACTGAAATGCTTAAAATAAATAAGTAGTTACTAATTATTAATCAAAAAGGGAGATAGAGAATACCATTTGGCAGTTCCTACTATGGCTCTATTCAAAATCAGTCTATAAGATATTCTAACCAAAAGTTTAAATAGGCCAAATTTAGAAAAGGAGAATGGTGATGTAGGAGCAGGATATAGGTAAACTGACCAAGATCATATGGCTTAAAGTATTCAACCTCGAGTCAAAAAGTATTCAATATGGCTCTGTATGTCTTAGCCAAAGCTATCAGAAATTAAAACACTAAGGTTGTGTTAATAAGGATAACAAAGTCTTTGCAGGAATCTATGGCAGACTGCTATCAAGAGTGGGATCTGGGAAGTTATCAGGAGAAATTAGGTTTAGCTGGGTAACTCCTTTGACCACTTTGACCAACTGCAGACTTATTTATTGTCTCTTTCCTTGTGTTAATAACTCTTCTTTTCCCTTCTCTTTCTTCTCTGCCTTACAATCCAGCTCATGTCCAAAAGTGGTCTAATTTGGTTAGGAAAGCAACCACACAGTAGAGAATGAGTTAAATTCTCTGCTGACAGCACCAACTTGAAAAGAACTAGTAGAAATGGCAGACTGTTTGGTGGAGACAGATTAAGGATGTGATTTCACCTCATTTCTTATAATTTACCTGTGCATACTTTTCACCAATAGACATTATTTTAAACATTGTCTTTCAAAATGTATAGAACTCTAGGGGCTAGAAATACAGCTCAGTAGTTAAGATTACACACTAGTCTCCCAGGGAAATGGAGTTCAGTTCCTAGCACTCAGATAAGGTAGTTCACGACTGCATGTAACTTCATCTTCAGGAGTTCCAAGCTCTCTGGCTTGTGGCCTCTGACCTCTGGTGGCATCTACACTTACCTGCATATATTCATAAGCAGACAATCGCATGCACAATATACACAATTAAAATTAAACAGTTTTTATTTCAATGCTTTTGAGAATTCCATAATCAGTAACATATCATTTCTTTGCGTTCCTCTCCACCATTCCAACTCCATATTCCTCTGGGCACCGTCTCAAGATCATTACCTCTGTTTAATTATGCAATTAATGGCTGCTGAGGAGAATCAGTCTTTTCTAGGGACAAGCCCTCTTATAGAATATCCAATCCCAAGTGATCAATCCCTAACCACATTATTTTATATGAGCAATAATAGATGAACTTAATGGGCTGTATTCATAAATCATTTTAAAATAAATAAATGTATATTTTAAATCATGAGGCCCCAGAAGGTATATTTTCAAACAATCAATTAGAGTTGTATATCAACAGCAATTTCTTAAGCATACATTTCATGCAAATATTTAAGTCAACTTTTGGAATGTCTTGACATTGTGAATCATATTAATATATAAGGCATGTCAATAGAAGAAAGTATTTTGACCAACGAATAAAACACAACTTCTTTTCTAGACCTTATAACTGAGTTTATTTCTCATATACCTTCTCCAGATAAAAGCTGCGACTTGAAACTAATTTCTCAAACTTGTATCATCTTTGACATTTCAATTCCCCTGACCCATCAAATCCAGGCAGTCACTTCTCACACTTGTTTTATCTCCTCTGATGTATTCTCACTGATATTACCAGGGACCGTGTCCTGAAAACATTCTGTCATAACTACTCACACAATTGGTATTGCCTTACCAAGCCCCAGGGTCCTAACAGTAGCCGTGCATTAAGGAACCCAAGCATATACCATCTGGCAGTGCCAAATTGCCATAGTTCACAGATATACCTAACCATAACCATCTTTGTTTTCTATACTTGTGCCTGTGCAGATTAGCTTCTCTGCCCCTGCCAATGCCTACTTTTTATCATTTATTTTAAATGTAGAAAACATACCCTCACCCTCCAATTCCTAATCCAAATATTAAAATTATTTCATAAATTATATATACACAAGACCTTCAAAATCTGTTTATGATTTTGTAAAGTCCTAAGATTTTTTTTCCAACACGGAAAAGTTTAATGAGAGAAGAGTAGAAGAGGGGAGAAGTAAAGGCCAGCTATGAGCACGTGGAAGGAAGAGGGATGGGGAGAGAAGGGACAAAGGAGAAGAGGGCAAGAGAGCAGAGAAGAGAGAGCCTAAGATTTTGTTGTATAGTTAGAGTGTTCAATTCTTTTCTTTTAATTGTTGGACAAAACAAAACCATATGTACTAGTGTCAGTTAAACAGAGGCTACCGCAAGAGGATTTCTGGATCTTAAAAGTTCAAGACATGGTTGTATACTGTAGCAAGACTCTGTATTTAAAGAATGCACATAATTTTTGCATATTCACTAAGTGCATTATGATAATACAATACATATCAAATGATAAAATTTGTGTGTCTTGCACTGTAATAAATGTTTCCATACCATTTTAAATTATAAGCTTCTTATAGGCATTTTCTTCCTGTTCTCTATTGCCAGAAACTATAAATGATCTGCATTTAGGACCTTGTGTTCACTGACCAGCAGACATTCACTTATCTAATATCTCAATAAATAAACTCAGGTGGTGAATCTGCACTCAATAGCTCATCTTTCAAAAGAATAAGTCATTTTTTTCTTTTTTAATTAATTAGTTGATATTTATAATTTCACGGTTTCATCCACATGAAAATTTATTTTCAGCATGTCCTTCCTTATCATCGTCTCCTTTCCCCTCCTTCTTGCTTACCACTCCACACTTTATAACATTCTAATACACCATGTAAACATATTTCCATCTGCTTCTAGACCTGAGAAAGGAAATGCAAAGACTTAGATCTGGTAGGGTATTCTTACAGAGAACACATTTAAGATATTTTGCTTTAGAAGGAGAAAGACTTTTAAGTGATTACTTAAAGGTTTGGCTCTGTGATAACAGAACCATCTCTGTGCAGATACAATGTCTAGCTGATCTTGATGGATTACTTATAACACACTCCCTTTGTATAGTGAATCAATGTTCCTGAATGCCGTGATTACAGTAAACTTTAATTGGTTTGAGATGTTTCTCATCTCATTCATTACCATCTAAATTTGAAATGTTTTTCACTAATTGATGGAAGTTTAATAGATAATAAGGTAAAACTGAAAATGATTTTGTTCGTTTGTTTGTTTGCTTGCTTGCTTGCTTGTATCCAAAGAGTATCTTTTGGAATATCTGTTTTCAGGCTGCGTCAGGTGGTACATGCCTTTAATCCCAGCTCTGGGAGACACAAGCAGGTAGATCTCTGAGTTTTAGGCCAGCCTGTTCTACATAGTTCCAGGACAGCTGGAGCTAATAGAATAACCACTAAATTAAAAAAAAAGAAAAAAGAAAGATGAAACATATATAGATATTTAGGTTTCTTTCTTCCTTCCTTTTATCTTTTCTTTCTTCTTTTTTTTTTTTTTTTGGTTCTTTTTTTCAGAGCTGGGGACCGAACCCAGGGTCTTGCGCTTCCTAGGTAAGCGCTCTACCACTGAGCTAAATCCCCAGCCCCTTCTTTCTTCTTTTTATTAGTCCATCTAGGAAGTAACATATATATGTCATGTCTGGGGGCATGCAGTCATAACTAAGAACATAAAACTTTATAGGAAAGAAAAGTAAGTGTCATGCATAATTCTGTGAGTCAGCAATTCTATCTTTCCTTCAAGTTCCATTTCTTTAGTGCAGATAGAAAAGATAAGGGAAAATAGGCAAAACCTTTCCCTAGGTTTCTGCATCAAGAAAGATCTCTGCCTTTCTTCAGTCTTTCAGCCATCCTTTTTCAGTTTCATTTTCTAAAACATGCTTCCTAAGGCCTCTGCACTCACGTAACAAAGCATTCTGCAGTTCTTGTATTTTGTTAGGTAGTAATCATGGTGCTGAACCTGGTGACTGATATAAGAAGAAAGAAACGCGGGCTAGGGAGATGACTCCATGGATAAAGTGCTTGCCACACTAGCAAGAGGACCTGAGTTAAGATCTCATTCCCCACAGTAGCATACATCTCTAATCCCAGTGCTAATAGGACAGAGACAGTAGCAACCTTGGAGTTCACTGGCAAGGCAATCTACTCAATTCGTGAGCTACATGTTTGAAAAGAGACCCTGTCTCAAACAAAAAGAGATGGGAAATTTTTGAGGAAGACACTGATTATCAACCTGTAGCCTCCAAATGCATCCCCCCCCCACCCCAAACACACACATAAGAACAAATTCTCATCAAGCTCCTTCAAAGTACTATGTGT
Source organism: Rattus norvegicus (assembly GCF_021556685.1). NCBI lineage: Eukaryota > Metazoa > Chordata > Mammalia > Rodentia > Muridae > Rattus > Rattus norvegicus. The sequence continues at coordinate 154,406,786 of NC_141534.1, forward strand.
TATCATGGCAAACCATCATTTACACCAATGGAAACTGAGACTCAGAAGTCTGCCTTCTAGGACTGTAGCCCTTATGAAAGTTGACCCAGTTTTAATTCACAGCTGTCTCTTTTACCTTTCTCTTCATCCCTTAAGTAAATGATGCTCCAGATGGTTTGAGAAAAGGGACCTGGCATAAGTTTTAATTATCTATTCTTTATAGAAGAAGTTTACACTGAACATAGCATGACAAAAAAGGGATGAATTAAGTACCTGCTTTCCTTTGGTAAATAAGTAATAGCAAAACAGAAACAGTGTGGACCCTCTGCTGCTTTCTGTTTCCGAAATGTAGGTGTTCCGAAAAGTCAGCTGTGGTCTGTAGTTCCTTCCTACTAAGCCAGCTTCTTTGAAGAATCCAACTCTGGTTACATTCTCAGTTGTCAAGTGTCTTCTTTCCTTGAGCTCTTTCTGATGGTCTACAAATGGAATCCTGCCAACTTCCGTATAATTAAAATTCGTTCTTTTTTTTTAGTCAGATGAACACTTCTCTAATGACTTTTTTCTTTCTATGTTTTTAATTGATGTAATAAATTCTTCTATTTTACATTCTTAAAAGGACATTATGCTTAAATTTTTTTTACCTTCAACTTTACCAATCAGATAATAGAAAATACAGTGTTGCTTTTAACTCTGCCATTTTTCCATTTTTCGTTTTCCTTTTTTTCTTTCCTTTTGTGTGTGATCTGTTATCTTAGTTACTTTTCTGTTACCGTAAAATATACACCATGAGGAAGGCAATTAATAAAATTAGCAATTTGTTCCAGGGCTTGCTTAAAATTCAGAGGTTTAGTCCCTGAACACCTGAACACCGTAGTGGGGAGCATGAGAGCAGGCAGGCAGGCATGGGGCTGGAGCAATAGCTGAGAGCTTGCATGCTGACACAAGAACCAGAGTCAGAAAGACAGAGAGAGACTAGTAATAACATGGGCTTTGTAAACCTCAAAATCCATCCCCAGTAATAATCGTCCATTTTTGCCACCCTTCCTACGTCTTTGCAAACAGTTTCACCAACTGCAGAACAAGCATTCCAATGTATAAGCTCCATCAAAAATATGGGAGCCATTCTCATTCAAACCAAACAGTTGCGTATGTGTGGGTGTGCACTGAAACCTCGGAACAGCAGTGGTTTGGGATGAATAGGAATGAAGTAATAAATATAGCATGAATAGTTCTACCACACAAGGAATTAATGTTCTGAGAACAAGAATGAACAACTTGAAATTATCATAAAGTTGAAACAAGATTGAAATTTTGAGCTGTGAGCAAACCGCCCATTGTAATTGAAATAAGACAGGAAAAAGAAATGAAGATAAGAAAGTCTGGCATCTAGATAGCTAGTGAGCAAAGTTCAGTTTTTATATTTTTTACTGTCTGTAACTGGAAGCTTCGGAGTTGTTACACGAAAGTAGAGAGTAGCATGAAAGTGGAGAGTAGAAAGTTAGAGAGTAACCTGGTGTTTGTATATAAAATAAAGTAGAAAGAAGTGGTAGATGTTTGGTGTACATTATAATAATGGGTAAAATATTATAATGCATTCTACTAACAAGTGCAATTACAGAACTTAATGGTTGATTGGATGTGGTATGCAATAGAGAAAATTAAGAGAAGAGTTAATGTTTACCCTGTAAATAAGAGGACTGAAGTAATATATCTTAACTTTCTTATCTTAGGAAAGATATGAAAAGTAAAATCAAGAATTGAGTTTGGATGTATTAATAATATGTTCTCTGATTTCAAAGTGGAAGTGAAGGACGAAAACTGCAACAAAGGAATTAGGATAGCTGTGTAATTTTAGCAATGATCAGAATCAATGAAGAAAGATGGGATGTGGGGGAAAATGTAAACAAGTAAACACTTTGAAAAGGATGGAGTCTGTTGGAAAATCTCAAAAGTTATTTTCAGAGACTGTGAACTAGACCATCCCAATTTTTTTCTGGAAAAAAATTGATGTAAAGGCCAGAGAATTTGGGTTTGAAGTATTGTTTGGTAGAACAAAGAACAGAGAGTAAAGACATAGAAATAATGTGGGTATGTTAGCATTATCTGATCCACTAGAGACTTGAATGACGTTAGATCATAAAAGGGAAAGGGGAGTTCAAATATGAAGTACTTGTCATCACCTCCAGTCACAGAGAAATCAAGATAAATAGCAAAGAGTTTCATTCACTATTAAACCAAAAAGATAAAGAAAAAAAGGAAGCACAAAGTTACAGCAAATCATTTTAAATAAGATCTCTCAATCTCCGAAGACCCAGATAGAAGTTCAAATGGCATCCATCTTTCATGTTCAGATCTTGAATTCAATAACACAAACTTTATTGAAATCTTCAAATTACTTTTATGGTGATGAGAGTCTCATAACCAAAGACCACGCTGGCATCAACCACACTGTGAACATGTGAGTCTGGGTTTCGTAAACACACTCACTTGCTTGTTTATGCAAGTCTCATGTTCCTACACACATTGACACTACACAGCCATTGCAGGTTTCTAAGCTCGTGAGTACAGAAAGAGGCAAAAATCTTAGAGCTTGGCAGCCTTCTCATGGACAGGACATACCTAGACCAAGAGACACTACCAACTATGCATACATAGACTGTTGCTGACGGGTATGTGATAAACAGGGCCCCTAGAGGGCAGCACAGCCCCATAGAATTAGAGATGTCCAAAGTAGATGGGAGAGGGTTTATGGGGCTCTTCCCCTTTGGAGAAAAGTGAAAGCAGTACACACATTTATGGAGAAAGAACCAAGGAAACCCCAGTGAATTTTAAAAGTTCAGTAATCTAAGGGGGAAGGAATTGTAAGTTAGGGACCAGGCATAAAAAATAGACTTTCAGAGGAAATGGCTAGATGCTTGTCAGAGTAAGACCCTCTGCTTGGTGAATCTTGTTACCCAGGCAATAATAAATTAATATCATTTGCTGGAGAATATTTTTCATCATAACATCTGATGAGGTTAAATGATATGTTTTTAAAGGATAGCACTAGGAATGTAGCTGAGTGTTAGAAGACACCCTTATAGTGAACAGAGCTCTGGATTCCATTAAAGTTCAGAAACTTTTTGTTTCTGAATAAAATACTGTCCCACCCAGAGTCAGTGACTCTCCTTAAAGTAGACCCAGAGATAAAAGCAACAGCATCAGTAACAAGTTGTAGCTATAAGCATTTGTGGGATTCACAGAACATATACCAAACGTAAAATGGAGGGAATCTTATCAAAAGCAACAGGAATGGAACAATATCAATGAAAGCTAAGGAGATGGGGCAATCCTAGTTGTGGTATTTGTTTTTTGTTTGTTTGTTTGTTGTTTTTTTTGTTATTGATTTTGTTGTTCAATTCTCTTTAGTTGCTGCTAGCCCTTTTCTGAAATTATCCACCATTGTTTCATTTTTTACTCACTTACTTTTCTACCCAGGTGGGGAATAATTGGAACCCCAGCAGAATGTGTTTGTTGTAGACACTGAGATAGAATGATGTCTCTGATCTGTTGGAATTTACAAAACTGTATTTTACACATGGATAGCCATGTGCAAGCCAGTAAGCTTGGCCAGGATGTTTGCTACCATCTCCTGTTTCTAGTTTTCCTTAGAGAAGAGAAAGACAACAGAGTTCTTTGGGTATACTGTGCCTCATCCCCATGATTAAGAATGTTTTTATCAGAGGGGAAAAGGCCATACTAATTTTTATCACTGAATTTAGGCTTTCATGCCACTTACACACTCATCTTTTTTTTTATATTTAAATATATTTATTTTTTTTGCTTTTTTTTTATAATTTTTTTTTTATTAACTTGAGTATTTCTTATATACATTTCAAGTGTTATTCCCTTTCCCGGTTTCCGGGCAAACATCCTCCTCCCCCCTCCCCTTCCTTATGGGTGTTCCCCTCCCAACCCTCCCCCCATTGCCGCCCTCCCCCCATAGTCTAGTTCACTGGGGGTTCAGTCTTAGCAGGACCCAGGGCTTCCCCTTCCACTGGTGCTCTTACTAGGATATTCATTGCTACCTATGAGGTCAGAGTCCAGGGTCAGTCCATGTATAGTCTTTAGGTAGTGGCTTAGTCCCTGGAAGCTCTGGTTGCTTGACATTGTTGTACTTTTGGGGTCTCGAGCCCCTTCAAGCTCTTCCAGTTCTTTCTCTGATTCCTTCAACGGGGGACCTATTCTCAGTTCAGTGGTTTGCTGCTGGCATTCGCCTCTGAATTTGCTGTATTCTGGCTGTGTCTCTCAGGAGCGATCTACATCCGGCTCCTGTCGGTCTGCACTTCTTTGTTTCATCCATCTTGTCTAATTGGATGGCTGTATATGTATGGGCCACATGTGGGGCAGGCTCTGAATGGGTGTTCCTTCAGTCTCTGTTTTAATCTTTGCCTCTCCCTTCCCTGCCAAGGGTATTCTTTTTCCTCATTTAAAGAAGGAGTGAAGCATTCACATTTTGATCATCCGTCTTGAGTTTCGTTTGTTCTAGGGATCTAGGGTAATTCAAGCATTTGGGCTAATAGCCACTTATCAATGAGTGCATACCATGTATGTCTTTCTGTGATTGGGTTAGCTCACTCAGGATGATATTTTCCAGTTCCAACCATTTGCCTACGAATTTCATAAAGTCGTTGTTTTTGATAGCTGAGTAATATTCCATTGTGTAGATGTACCACATTTTCTGCATCCATTCCTCTGTTGAAGGGCATCTGGGTTCTTTCTTACACACTCATCTTAATTATGAAAATTACACACAGTATGCCTCCCAGGCCAGAGTGTGGTCTACCTTCATTGTAGCTTTTTCCATTTCAATTCTAGGAATGTGGTCTTTTCAATAGCAAGTAGGTTGTTGTTGCTCCCTTTGCAAACTCAGTGGGAAATCCCCATCCCCCTCACCCCGATTCTTTGAGGGAGCTCCCCCACCCAACCACCCACTCCTGCCTCCGGCTCTGACATTCCCCTATGCTGGGTATCTAGCCTCTACAGGTCCAAGGGGCTCCCCTCCCATTGAAGCTGGACAAGGCCATTCTCTGCTACACTTGCTGCTGGAGCCATGGGTACTCCATGTGTTTGGTTGGTGGTTTAGTCCCTGGGAGCTTTGAGCATTCTGGTTGGTTGATGTTTTTCTTCCTATGAGGTTGCAAACCCTTCAGCTCCTTCAGTCTTCCCCAACCTCCTTTATTGGGGTCCCCTCGCTTAGTAGTATGGTTGGCTGCGAGCATCAGCATCTGTATTGGTCAGGCTCTGACTTATGTCTTTAGTCCTGTTTTCTGAGTATTACTGAATTCATGAGTACATTCTTCCTCTCTATAACTTCCTTTCCAGGCTTGAGTAACTATAGTAACAGTAAGTCTGGCTCTCTTTCCTGTGCTCCTCACACCTTACACACATATATGAACCCAAAATACTCCAATCTCCCTCTTTTACTCCTACCTCACCTTGTTTTGGTTGAAATAAAATGCTTTTTAAAACCTGAGAGAGAGAGAGAGAGAGAGAGAGAGAGAGAGAGAGAGAGAGAGAGAGAGATAGAAAATGAAGATAGTGCTGAGACACAAGCACAAACCAAGACAATCTAAAAGAAATAATGACAAGATTTTGAAAACAGTTACCTATGTCCTGTGGGTTACATGACTATGGTACTGGTAATATTTGTAGCTAGCATTTGAGTAGGCCGAAATATATATTATTGTTACTAGCTGGTGACTTTGAACAAATTACTTAATTTCTCAGTGTTCTGGGACTTTCTTATAGATAAAATAGAAACAAGAATAGTACTAAAATGATTAAATCAGATGATTAGGGTATGTCTTTAAAATAGAGTGTGTTGTATTGTAGGTGCTAAACAAATACTAACTCATCTTCTCATTATAACCCCAGATTCTCCTTACTCCCAACCCTGGCTGTTCAATTATATGCAAAACATAAGGATAAAATTCCACTGGGAAACAACTCAACTCTATTAGAATAATAAAATTTCCTAAAAATCCCTCAGGTCTGAGATAAATCCAAAAATGGAAATAACATTTAATTAATACTTTTCAGAAATGTTACTGGAGGTTGGCCTTCTACTTGTGGAGTTTCACCTTCTACTTAACATTTACCTATGGACTGAAATGTTCTTCTCCAGGAATATGATGTATACTTGCAAAGCATCTTAGGACTGACTTCTAAATCCATGGCTCTAAGACCTCTTTTGATGGTGAGACAAATGACAACGTTGAAGGAAAGTCCACCATAGAAAGGCAATGACTTAAGATAGATTTTCTCTGAAAACTGTTCTCCATTAAGTGGGATTAAACAATGTCCTCTGGGAATTCTCTAGAAGCTCAATGGAATATAAAATTTAACACATTCCCATAATAATTTTTACTATAATTTATCGAACTGTTCTCCAGTGTGTTGTTTGCTCTTGTTTAGGGTTTTGGAGGAAGGGGACTTTTTTACAACACTGAAAAAGAAAATGTTTGTGAAGCTTATACACATTTATTTATTTTCTAATAACAAATTCCACTGACTAGAATTATTGAGTCAATAAAACCCATTCTCTATATTTGATTGCTTAATTCAACACCTGATGACTTCTTCTTGCAATTTTTTTAACAGAACATGGAAAAATGTATTCCTGACAGCTTCTTGAATATTTTTTAAGGTTTATGTTCACCTCTGATATTCTTTTATGAAGACTATTAATCATGGTCTTTCTTTGTTTTTAAACTGAATCTTTGAATGAATCAAGTCAGCATTTCACATCTGAGCACAAAGGTCTTTGGTTTCCTTGGTTTTATTTTATTTTCTGTATGTCTAAGTTTATTTATACTTTTCTTTTCGTTTGATTTTCCTCTTTTTTAATTCTTTAATTTTTTTTACAGTCCAGTCATTATCCCCCTCCTAGTCTGCCCTATGACTCTTCCATATCCCATTCCAGTCGCCCCTACCCCCACCCCTCGAAGTCTCCAAGAGGACGTCCCCACCCCCATCCCCAACCCCATCAGATCTCCCCACTCCCTGGGGCCTCAAGTTTCTTGAGGGTTAGGTGCATCTTCTCTAATTGATTCCAAACCGGGCAATCCTCTGCTGTATATGTGTTGGGGGCCTTGTATCAGCTGGTGTATGCTGCCTGGTGGGTGATTCAGTGTCTGAGTGATCTTGGGGATCCAGGTTAGTTGAGACTGCTGGTCTTCCTATGAGGTCACCCTCTCTTCATTTTTTAATTCTTGAAAATTTTATACATTTATACAATAAAATACAATCATATCCTCCCCTTATTTCCTCTTCCAACTTTCTTCATATTGCCCTTTCTATAACTGAGTACGGAATGTACGCAGTTCGTGGAATATTTGTTAGCCATTTTAATGTATTTTTTTCTTATGCTTAAGGGCCAGAAAGTTACTCAGCAATGACATACTTGTGACAGCTTTTAAAATTTGGCCTCACTCTTTCTAAACAGAAGGCTATTGATGCTTTTCTGTCTGTCTTCATCTGGAATTTTTTTCTCATCAATTTTATTTGGGAAGTTTGTCTTGGACTGTCCTTGGACACTCCTGGAAATAATTTGGAGTTCTGGAGTCTTGCATTGCTCATCCCTATGTGTCTTATAACGCAGTGCTGTGTCACTTACCAATGCCCATTTTGAAGACTTTAAGTTTCTGTACTTTTCTGCCTTGGTGAACTCCAGGGGATGAAATGGCATTTTGTTTGTGTGTTGAAGAAGCCTGAAGAGTGGCTTTTTTCTCTACTTGGCCATTATGTAGTCAAATTTGACCTTTGAAAAAATAAAGTTGTATTGTCCTCAAAGCCTAGATCTATTAAGCCCACACTGTAGCCTTCATGTATGACCTTTCTGGTGTCTCAAATGCATTATTAGACTATTTAAGTAAGTTGTTCTCAGCATAAAATGAGGGAAGATATTAGTAAAGGCACCGTGCTTTGAGTGTAGAATACTGTTTCTAGTCCACTTCTAAGACTCATCACCTGTGAGACCCTGGATACAAAGGTGGAATTCAAAGGCTTTTTTGGCCACAAACTCTTGGTTTAAAGGATGGGGAGCTTTCAGAAGAAATCATATGAGTCAGGAAACCTTTTGTATAAGACTGTAATTGTTAACCAATTATACAAGACGTCACAGTTTATCTCATCTTAAGAATGGCTGGATCCAGATGAAATCCACAGAATACAGGAAGCTCAAGTAGAAGGATGACCAAAATGTAGATGTTCCTATTCCTTCTTAAAAGAGGAAAAAAATATCCATAGGAGGGGATATGGAAGCAAAGTTTAGAACAGCAACTCAAGAGCCTGACCCACATGTGGCCCATATATACACAGCCACCAAAACTAGATAAGATTGAGGAAGCTAGAGAATGCATGCTGAATGGGACTGGATATAGATCTCTCCTGAGAGACACATCCAGAGCATTCCAATACAGAGGGCAATGATAGCAGCAAACCACCAAACTGAGAATAGGAGAATTGGGGGGAATTAGAGGAAGCATTAAAACAGTTGAAGGAGCTTGCAACCCTATAAAAACAACAATGCCAACCAACCAGAGCCTCCAGGGACTAAACCACTACCGAAAGACTGTACATGGACTGACCCAGGGCTCCAACTGCATATGTAGCAGAGAATAGCCTTGTTGTGGCACTAGTGGAAGGGGAAGCCCTTGGTCCTGCCAAGGTTGGACCCCTAGTACAGGGGAATATGGGGGGAGGGGTAATAAGGGGGATGTATAGGGGGAACACCCTTATGGGGGAGGGGGAGGGGAGGGAATGGGAGGTTATGGACAGGAAACTGGGAAGGGAATAACGTTTGAAATGTAAGTAAAGAAATTTATCTAACAAAAAAAAAAAAGAATGGCTGGTGGCTGGATCCAAAGTTAGGATACCTGTGAAGGGAAGAAGCATATTCTATATGAATTTTTCGTATTGTGGTTTCATTATTTGTTCATCCCCTTCTTTTTCTGTTTCCATGCATAATCCATTAACTACCTGATGATCTTAGTTTGTACAGACTATTATTAACACCACAACTGAATGGTTTTTGAAGAAGATTCATTTCTCACAGTCTGGGAGTTGAAAAGATCAAGTACTTCCCACATCTAATGTCTGGTGGAGGTCAACCATGTTTCTTTATGTATTCTTTGACAATATCATACATATATACAATGTATTTTGATTATATCTATCCCTCAGTGTCCCTCTCCAACTCATGAAAGGACGTCAAAGAATCATTTTAAAAGAATTTTGTTCAATACAAATGATACATTTTGGATTTCAGCATACATTAAAAAAAGGAGGAAGAAAAGTGTTTTCAAATATCTGGCATGTTATTTCTTTGGAAATTCAGGGCTATAGTTCTTTGAATACTATTAAATTTAGTATATTTTATTCTTTGAACAAAATTTTAGCCATTTAAATAATAGAATGTGAGGAATTTAAAAATAATGATAATTTGAATTGTTAGAATTTCTTTTCTGTGTGTCCCTACCTGGTGGAAGTAGGATGGGAATCCTCTGCCATCTCTGCTTTCAAGGCATGAATCCCATTTGTGAGAGATCCAACACAACACTGTTATACTATAGATTAAGATGTCATACACTTTTGAGGGATTATAAACAAATTGACACTAGAACTGTCCAAATTTGTTATTGTATACTTTCACTGACATGATTACAGTTCATCTATTTTCCTCTCACTGATAATTACTCTTACTTCATTGATTAATCTGAGAACACATAACATGAATGTGATAAACTTCCTTTTTTATATAAATATGTCTCCATAATTTAGTTCTTTTATTATTCATGGCATTTATTCAGGTCATTGGTTGACAAATATTATCACCTATAAATGATGTTTAGCAATGTCAGAAGCATAGAGAAGCAAGCAGTAACTAAAATAGTCAAAGCCCATGCCTTCAAAGACTTAACCTTTTGTTACAGATATTACTGAGAAAAGTAAGCAATAGAATAAAGAACAAAGTAAGATAGTATTTGTATTATAGAAATACTCCTGGGAAAAGCAGAAAATAGTAACAGAAAATAAGACATGAGGTTTGTTCTTGAATGTGGTGGATGTAGTAGAGTGTACTGACCTTTGAACAAAATTTTGCGAAGGGTAAGGTAATGATCAAGTAGGAAAATATTCTCTACCTTCTTCTTCCCCCCTACAATTATCTTATTTCAAAGCTCTACATGATTAATTTCTTTACTTAAACATCTTTATCTTTTCCTCATCCTAAAACTCTTGACCCATCTCTCTAAAGTTATTTCAGTTGGGCTAGGATAAGACTCAGTATTAGGGCACTGTCCTAGCATGGGTAGGTCTCTAGCTCCAAGGTTCAGCACTATGAAACAAAATAAAGCAAATAATAGCAACAAATTCCTGTTAGAGATTTGACACCTCCTAGAGTAAAATTTCCATTTCCTTTTATTCATTCAGAGAATGTTTCTTCAGTGGCTATGTGACATAAGTAGTATGCTGTTGCTTTATATACTCTGAACAATTCTCTGGGTCCCTACATTTATGCCTAAATAATCTTAAAAATCCCCTTTTATTCCTTTACTTACTGACATGAAAATCCTTTGTATAAGTAAATGAGGGTGTGGGTGTGGGTATGGGTGTGGGTGTGTGTTCAGACGTCAACCTGAACTTGTTCAAAGTCCTATGACTTACATGGTAGGTTAGTCTGGATACCACTGAGTCAAAAGCATCATTCTCCACTCCACTTCTCCAGTATTGAGGTTACACTCATAAATACTACATATGCTTTTTGCATGGGTGCTGGGAATCTAACCAAGGATTTCATTGTATTGGAATCATCTTAACAACTGAATAACTCCACAGACTTTTATAATTTTCTGTGACTTTGAGTGACTTCTATAAGTACATCAAATGTTCCTCACACAGTAACTATTTTTGTATTTTGTTAACCATAGAAGATGCTTTTCTTCAATATTATCTTCCCAAGTTGAGGCATACTTATCTTCTTAAAAAAGAATAAATACGTGTACATCTTTAATAAAGAATATTTAAAAGGTTTTATTTTGAGTAAATGCTAAGTTAGGTATTTGGTAACTCAAAAAAGTTAGGAAAAAGGGAGCAGCCTGAACTGTATTAGTTTAACTTATGTTAGATACAAAGTGACCTTAAAGTTCTAAAACTCTGTAGTATTTTTTATTACCAAAATATATTTTTGTTGTTGTTTGTTAGGGTGATTTCTTATACTTTTATGTATCTCATTTTTATTGGGGAGGGTGCTACTTGTTTGGTTGGATAGATGACTGATTGTTCACTTGGTGGTTGCTTACTTAGTTTTTTGTCTATTTGTTTGGTTGTTTCATTTAATGGTTCACTGGCTGGCTGACTTTATAGATTCATGGATAGATGGATGAATAAAGAGATGGACAGATGGGTAGATAGATGGTTGGTTGGCCTATAAAAGTTATTATCAAAACAGTTTAGGCTTTCATAGAATATACTGTTTAGAATATATTTAAAATTATATAAATGAATACTACATGTATGATGACATGAGGGAAATGAACATGGAAACAAGAATAAAAGTCCAAAAACTAATAAAAGAGAGAGAAGGGGAAATAGCAAGAAAGAAATGATAGAGTATGGAAGACAGACACAGAGAGGTGTTTAGAATATATTTAAAATTGTATAAATGAATACTACATGTATGATGACATGAGGGAAATGAACATGGAAATAAGAATAAAAGTCCAAAAACTAATAAAAGAGAGAGAAGGGGAGATAGCAAGAAAGAAATGATAGAGTATGGAAGACAGACACAGAGAGGTGTTTAGAATATATTTAAAATTGTATAAATGAATACTACATGTATGATGACATGAGGGAAATGAACATGGAAATAAGAATAAAAGTCCAAAAACTAATAAAAGAGAGAGAAGGGGAGATAGCAAGAAAGAAATGATAGAGTATGGAAGACAGACACAGAGAGGTGTTTAGAATATATTTAAAATTGTATAAATGAATACTACATGTATGATGACATGAGGGAAATGAACATGGAAATAAGAATAAAAGTCCAAAAACTAATAAAAGAGAGAGAAGGGGAGATAGCAGGAAAGAAATGATAGAGTATGGAAGACAGACACAGAGAGGTGATGGGGATGGAAACAGCAATGTAAAGCCAAAAACCTAGTGAGAAAAAGGCATAAGCAGGAGATAGGGTGATAAATGAGTAGATATTTTCCAACATTAGTGAAGAATTTAAGTGATTGTCCAGCCTTTAACCTAACAAGATTTTCAAAAATAACCTAACAAAACTTTCAAAAAGTTCTTCTTGTGAGAATAGAAAGACCATTAACAAATGTAATACTCCAATAATGACATTTTGGTTGGAACTGTACAGTAATGTTTTGGTTGCGCTATCCAATTCACAAATAAATACCAAGTATTTAGTACTTACATATGGAGTGTTGTCCAATGACAGCTTACCTTCTAAAATATTTCTTTAATAAAATAGCTATTGGTCCTTCTGCCTTTGCCCCATGTTGTCTTTCCTCAAACAAGTTCTTTCTTCTTAAAGACCTTCTTATACAGTTACTTATAACTCCTTTTTCTTTTCCTATCATTCTGTGAATCTGCTAAGGCAAGATCTGATGATTATTTCTCCTTGCATCTAAAAATACACCCACTGCTTATTGATTATAGATACTCAACTAACATGTAGTTCATAAATTAATCCATAACCTCTATTGAGTTTGAGATAATAAACACTTTTAATTCAAATACAAAATACTCTTAATACTTTGGAAGAGAAAAACCTAATATCTCTACCTTAGCATTAAAATTATCTTAATGACATGATATTTTGTTTTATGTTCTTTTACTTGTGAGACAGCAGTAACAGAATCTGAAGAGAACAGGACTCAACTAGGGTTAAGAAATCCTCACATGGTAACTCCCTTTCTCATTGCCTGGTGAAGACTAAGAATCATGCCAAGTCCCATGAAAAAAGTGAAGTATATATTCTCAACCATTGTATCTTGCAAGCTACACTGAAAGTTGTTTTCTGTTGGCTTGGCTGGTAAACTGGGCAGAGTGTGTTAAAACACTCTCACTCTTCTCATTTGGAAGCAAGGCAAACTGTTTCTTCTCTTACCTTACATATTTAGAACAGTGAGTAAGAAACTATTTCTACACCAGAACTCCATCTCAAAAGAGCTCTCAGAAGGGTTCATCTAGCACACACTGTAGATTCATATTAAAGAGATGTCATTACTCATTTTAGAAAAAACAGCTTGTAGCCTCCCTGGGGAGGTGAGTGATTGGTTCTGTGACAAAATGTATTTGAGCAACACACCAAATTTTGGGCTACCCAAAACTGGCCCACAAAAGAAAAAAAAAGACACAAATTTTTAAGGAACTTTTAATATGTTATATATATATATATATATGGAGAGAGAAATGCCAGTTTTTAATATTGCCAGTATGTCCATAAATATTCAGATATGGTATATCTCAATAAGGAGGAAGATTGACAGAGTTTAGTTGAGAAAGCTTGATGGTGAAAGGCTAAATTTGGGTTCTAAGCTTACACTTTGCATTCAATGTTCAGATGAACCACCTACTTATTGTCTTTTGTCAATTTACTTAATCTTTGCAATTTTACATTTCTTCTTCAGTAACATGGAAATAACCATAACAGAGCCTCTGTCACAGGACCGCTGACAGGATTAAATTTAGGTAAAGCTTTAGTACAGAGTCTGATGCATGGTAAGCACTAAACAAATCTTTACTGATTAATTATCATCTCTTCTAGATGCTAGACATTGAGTTCTCCTTATCATTTACTAACAGATGTAATAAATTTAAAGATCAATCTGTTATGTTAAGGGTATATTTTATGAGAGTTAATCCCAAAGTAACAAAATCTTTCCTGATTTTCCCATATACCATTGACATTATCAAGTAAATATCAGAGGTCATCTCCCACTACAGTGAGAAGCAGAAATCCTTGTTTTGGTGTGGGATGACCATGTTTGCAATCACGGCTCTTCCTCAGCCTAGAGGTTAAGCACACAATCACATCTTTCTGTTTGCTCCTGTCCTTGTTCATGCTTACCAGGTACAAAGACAGGAGACTGGCCCAGCACAAGTCGGAAATAGAGTGTTTCACCCCCAAAGGGAGTATGGGGAATGGTGGGAGAGCAACAATGAGCAGGTAAGACAACTGTGAGTGGCCTGAGGTGGTGTGAAATAAATGTATGCAAGCTAGAGGAAGAGGCGGCTCCCTGGTCTGGGTCCTTACACAATTATGCATCCCATCCAGTAAGTCCAATGTGGGCCACCATTGGTTCGTTGTTTGTGTTTGATCTGCAAAATCTATGCAGTCTTCATGTCAACTAATGGGAGCCTCCTGTCCCAGACGCTGCTGTTTCTTAGGGTTGTGCGCTTTGCATGTCTGAAGCCTTAGCTAACAGTCAGTTCTTCAATGGATTTTAATTTATTGGCTAAACAGTTCTGGAGTTTGCAAAGTAGAAGATATTGGAGGAAATTTATATTTTAGGAATATCCAACCGTTTAATGAAACAAATGCAAAAGACTAGGACTGGATTTGAGGGAAGGGTTACAATTGAGAGAACGTTGAGCTAGGTAATTAATGTGAGTTACTTTGAATGTAATATATATCAGCCAAGAGCAAAGCCAAAGTTCAACTAGTGAACTATAATGAAAGAGACATTTCTTGAACTGAAATCAGGAAAGCTAATCCTCCTCTGGCTACTATAGCTTTGCAGCTCCTTGACTTTGTTGTGTTGGTGGTGAAATTTCCTATCGCTGTGCTCTGCATGTTTCTTTGTACGAGGGACTTCCAACTGAGTTGTACCCTGTGGAATGGGGTACTTGGAACTATCAGCAACAACTGAGCTGTGTTGCATGAAATGAACGTGCTTTATATGCATGCAACTGCGTTTTAAGAAAGGGGCTCTAGAGACATAGGCAATCAGAGTTGTATTAAACAGTCCCAAAATGCTGGAAAAACTGTGTACTGAGAAATCACCTCATTGTGAGCTAACTCTCCTGTTCTATTTTTTGGGGTCATTTCTCAATTCAACTGTAGTATGGAGCTGTTCAAAGGAAAACTGTTGCAGATTGTCGTTTATTTGTGAAATGAGGAAGTTCAGAAAATAATGTGGCCATTTGTCTGTGCATGTGCTGAGAGCTTGAGGCCAGCTGTGTAATCAGAAGTTAAGACTGTTGACTCCTGTTGAAATTTTACCTCCGAAAAATTCTGTTTGCTTCCTCAGTGGTGGGATCTTTCCCATTTTCAGAATAATGGCTCACATCTATCAAGAACCACTACACTGCATCACTGCTGGAATCTATTCATGGCAGTCTGTGACAATGGTTTCAGGAACTCTGTGGTTACTATCAGAGAAGCCATAGCTAAGAGCTTAACAAATCAGGTTCATGACTCTCAAAGACAATGCAATGAGTGTGTACACATATAGGTCCTTATGTCTATATACAGTTTTCTGCCCTTAATCTTTTATTACAGATATCTCTGGGTCTTAACAGATAGTTTTCTGGAATTGATTTAACAGACTGCATTTCAGATCCTGATTTTACTTTCACTTAGATAATACAAAATGGTATAAGTTCTGTCCTTGTAAAATAAGCCAGCAGCTCTGGAGTAGCATACACAAGAGAACACTGATTACATCTAATGAAAGCTGGATAGTTCTGTCCAGAGTGGCTTCCGATATAAAGCCTGGAACTGGAATTCCACATCCAGTACATGTGACTGCCTATCAAGCAAACAAGAGAAAATCATGGGTATGCAACCCCAGACTTTTTCATCTCACAGTATTTCAATTTAGCCAGATTATAACTGACATTTCAAAATAAACTACACATCTGGAAGATTCTGTGATGCTACTTAGGATGAGCACTAAATCCCATTTATTCCATTCCATGGCCTCAGGAATTTTTAATCAACATCTAGAACTCTCAGGTCTAGTCAGTCCAGAGATTGGATTTCCATAAGGTTGCTGTGACTAATCATAAAAATTGGAACACAAAAAGAATAGGCTATCAAGTGTGGGAGCATATCCAATAGAGCGTCTCATGGTCAGATTCAGAGGTACAGAGGTGGCTATTTCAATATGTACTCCAGGAGTAGTCCACACTTTTCTACAACACCAAAATAATGTTCAGGTTTTGTTACTTCACTTCTTTGAGTGCGATCAAGGTAATCACAAGGCTTATTACAAGAAGATGTCCTAAGAGGAAAAGGGAGTAGTCTAAGCTAGAATAAAGGCATTTTGCTGGAAGTAATCCCCTAAATCCGAGAGAGAAGCAAAGGTAATTGGACACAAATAACATTTCATGACAACTTTTCTTCTCACTTCCTTGGGATCAAATAAAAGATTGAGAGAAAGAGAAGAGGAGATGAGAAGAAGATAGAAAAAGGAAAGAAACAATGTATTTTGATGGACAATAATACCTCAGAAGAGGAAAAGACCCAAAATAGCACAAAAAGTAAGGTCAACATTTAAGAGATAAGTGTATTTTCCAAGTTTATACTTGATTTCATAAATACACAGATATAAGGTAGTAATAAGTTTTAAGTGAACAGTAAGAAAAATACATCAAGGTATAAGTAAATTTTATGAAAGCAGTTTTTAAATGAAGAGCTGGTTTACTTGGAAATTTAAGATTTAACAGGAAGAAAAATAGACGTACATTACAAACCTACAGATACTACCCTGGTCAGTTGCCAAGGCTTCCTTTTTTTTTCTGTTCTTCCTAAAGTCTCCCCACATCACTACCCAGAGTTGTGGCATGTATTCACACACTACCTTTCCTCTGTAAAGACTTGGACCTGTTTTGTGCTGTTTATTAAACACAGAGTCCCAGTGAAGTACTAAAAAAACACTCAGTTG
Organism: Rattus norvegicus; assembly: GCF_021556685.1. Taxonomy (NCBI): domain Eukaryota; kingdom Metazoa; phylum Chordata; class Mammalia; order Rodentia; family Muridae; genus Rattus; species Rattus norvegicus. Next base: position 154,423,717 of record NC_141534.1, read on the forward strand.
ACCCCCAAAACCCAATAGAGGATTGTACATCTCATATGCTTGGTTTCTTTAGTGAAATTATAGGATAGATAGAAGTGTTCATGTCTGGAATTACTCACCCAGAGTTTGGGAGCTGCTGAAGAGAGTTCAATGATATGGTAGTGACAAGAGATCCAACCATGTCACAACATCTTACATGAGTATATTGCTGGGCCAGAGATAGATGGGCACTATATTCTTTTGTTTTCTCACTGCCTTGTGACAAAATAGCTGATTTAAAGGAAATTAAACAAAGAATAATTTATTTGGCTCACATGTTGAGGTATGGTTGGTCATTATGACAAAGTAAGGGTGGAAGGAAGTTTAGGCAATTGGTCACACTGCATCCACAGTCAAGAAGCAGAGGGTGTTGAGTGCTGGTACTCAGCTTGCTTTCTTATTATGCAGGTTGAAACCTGAGATTACAAAACAGTACCTCCAACATTTAGGGCGATCCTTCCTTATAAGTTAACCTAGTCTTGATAATCCCTCATAGACATAATGAGATATTGTTTCCATGGTAATTCTAAATCCTGTCAAGTTAAGTGTCAAATTACCCATCATTATTCACTTCTGCCCTCTTTTCTGCATCCATACATTGCTAAAGGACTTAAATCATCGCATGCACTGACACCCTAACTTCATGATGTACTATGTTTCTATATTCTCTTCAAATTCACAGTTTGTACATAAACATGTGTGTGAATGTAGTGGAACTTTTGATCTTTTCAGTGTACTATCTAAGTGTATGTCAGAATTCTTCAGACTGCAGAAGTAACAGAGATGCAGACCATGGGAGTGTTATAGACATGGGTATTCTCTCAACCCTGTCGTAGTTGCCATGTGAGTTCATACACAATACCCACCCCTACAGGAATAACTGAAGTTCAAAAGTGGATATTATTATCTCCATGCTCTATAGGGACACAGAGAACATTTGCTGGAGTCTGTGATCTGATGTGTTCGTACTTAGCCATGAAAGAGAGTCACAGATGCTTGTCTCTGAGAAAGGGCTGTTAGTCGAGACAAGTCCATAGATGTGTAGGCACTCACCAGTGCTAGAAGAAGGGAAGGTAGTGTGAGCTTATTTTGTGAAAACAAAATGCGAATTTTTATTGTCGATATTTCACATTAGTTTTCTGAAGGGCTAACTCTAATTAGTTGAATAACTAATTTCATCTAGTATTTATAACATCTTCAGGGCACTTTACCAGTCTTCAGTATTCTCTCGCTGTCTTTTAGTCGTATCTGTAGTTCATGAGTTCCTATACAATGGAAGGAAAAAATTAAATGTTTTCTAATGAAACAAGCCAAGCTAAAAAGGAAGCCAGTTGCTTTACACCAAGGAAATTGGAACTCTAATGATGTGAGGTGGGTGCTAGATTATGTAGAGTGCTTCCTGCTTTTATTCTCCCTTTATAATATGGGTAAAATCATACAAAGCTGAGTACTACAAAATTTAAAATTTATCACTTAATCTAATTCCGTGTCTCATGAATGTTTGATTCTTCAATATGGTTTTCTGTTGAGATGTTGGCCCATCATTTACACACAAAACAAGATGCCATGTACACAGAGTAAGTAAGCTTTCCGCACCTAACAGCTTTTCACCATGATGCTTTGTATCCCCTATAGATTTGGCACACTGTCTGTCAGTCACTTTGACTGCAGCAATTTAGTTAAGATCCATTCACATGAGTTCTCATATTTACTGCAATAATGCCTCTGTATGCTGAACACTCGGGATTGTATAATTTGCCTCATTTCACTAATCCTCCCAGCCTGCAATTTGACACCTGGTACCGTTCTGAGCACAGGAGCTCCTGCACTCAAGATGCTCAAGATTTAGTGTGGGAGTTGACTGGCAAATAGTAGGCACATTTAGAAAAGTGCTATGACACAGCGCTGTCGTGAAGGTCAACTCTAATAACGTAAGTGCAAACACCTCATGAGCAGTGGAGTTGTGTTGAAATGGAGCACTGCTCTCTCAGGACTCTAGTGCTATCTCCAACACCATGCTTTCTTTATACAAGCTTTACAGTCAAGGTGAGTTCCTTACAAAGTCTCTGGCTTCCTAACCAGCCCGTACATACAAACAATGGCATCTTTTTTTTGTTTGTTAGGTTGGTTGGTTGGTTTGGTGTTTTGCTGATGCTTTGTTTTGTTTTGTTTCTTTACTAAATTGCAATGTGAACTTTATAATGATTGCTGAAAAACAATCATTTGCTATTTTGGAAAAACACATACAATCCTAAATCCTCTTCTAATCTTAGATGGAACCCTTGACACAATGTTTTGGAGGTATATGTCAGGATGATCAATACTTTAGTTTCTAGATTTCAATGTAGGTAGCTGAATCATGAATCAGAAGAAAGCACTTAATTTAAGAAAGAAGACTGTAATGTCTCAATAAGATGCCAGACTCCAGCACATAATCAATGGTATATTCTCCCTTGTAAAGCACTGCCTCTTTTTGGGGATATGGGTAGGCATTGACAGTACAAGTAGCTGCAGATGTGTTAGCAACCTGGGTACTGGTAGCACCAGGTTCTTTAGCAATGCTGGAGAAGGCCTCCTGTGGCTGGAATACCACAGAAGAGAAGGCAAAGTGCTTCTTCCAAGAATGTTTTGTTAGAGACCAAAGGCTTAAGAAGAAACGATCTGCCCTGCAGTTATCATAGAAAGGTGTAACCATTGGGAGTAAAGGAAGAAGGAAAAAACACATTCCAGGAAATGGTGGAAAGGTTGGCTGGATACATTTCTCTGTCAACTATATAATATGAACATTAATGAATATTGCTTATCTATGTTATTTAAAGCCCTCATTCTTTATACTGTATTAAGCTGCACTTTATTTGCAGATGTTTCCTTGAAAAATTCTTTTTCCAGTAGTTATTTTTCTGAAGGGTTTTTGTTTTTGTTTGTCTGTTTGGTTTTCTGTTTGTTTGTTTTATGCTAAGAGGAAAACCCCAGTGAGCAGAAGGAAATGTGTTTTCTTCCCATTGTCTTCCCACCGGAATATTCCATTCCACTTTCACCCTGTCACATCCATTTAAACCTTAGCACCATTGCACAACACTCCTAAACTAGCAAAGCTACCTCTTGAATAATCCTATTTTGGTTAAATCACTAGTCTGTTCTTCAGTCTCTAAGGGACCAATTAACTTGGCAAATATCAGTCATATTTTAACATCTTCCTGTATGGAAGTGGTGCTAAATTTGAAACACTGCCAATAGGTGAAGCAGTGGAGAAAGTTCAAGAAGATAATAGATAATGGTACTTCAGGTAACACAATGCAGGAAAAGAAGATCAAATGCACAGCATTAAACAACTGAGACTATAACAGTAGAATAGAACAGAAATGGATCATGGGTATTTTCCTCTGTTCATTTATTAATCAATCTTATAGACTACATCTATACCTGCCAATCAGCCTAAAGTCTTTGGTCCATGTTAGACCATGTGTCTGTTTCAGACAATGAAAAGCCCAAAGCAATTTACTGGTAGGTTATTTAAATAGTAGAAGAAAGGAAGGGGGAAGTGTAGAACCTTAAGTTAGAGATGCCCACACAGAATTCTTACAATTCAGTCATTTGAAATTTTGACTGCTACACCATCCCCACATAGTCAAACAAAATCATTGTCCATCTCTTGTACATAAATTGTGGGTTTCTGAACTTTGGACTCTTCTGCCTTGATGGAGAGCAATGTCGTCCACTCTCTTAGCATTTCATTATGCTCCATCAACCACTGAAGCCTGCATGC